>NC_134403.1:68099302-68399302 GCF_038048845.1 Mixophyes fleayi | reverse complement strand
TTTTTGTTATCACCATGTCAAGGAGAACATACATCTGTAGTGATCCCAGAGAAGCTGCTGATTATTCTATTCTATTATTTAAAAAGAATAAAAAAACAAAGTCCCATCTTTCTACAGTGATAAAGATTAAACGATTATTTACAATTGGAGAACATTGCAGATAGTTGTCATGAGTTGGCATCCCAGGAAAGTAACCCAAACATCAGACTAAATTATATGAGAAATTGCGAAACCACAAAAACTACATCCAGCGATGTACATCCAGGCCTCTGATAACACAGTAAATATTCAGGTTCATCACTGTACCATCAGAGGAACACTGAACAAGTATGACTTCAATGGAAGGGTAGCCAGAAGAAATGGCCTTCTCCAATATATATATATAATGTGAATTGAATGTTAATATAGTGCTATTTGGTCAACTAAGTAACATTAAGAATGCCAAAATATCGGAGGGGGAATACTGCTATTTTTCTTGTTTTTCTTTATACATTTTGGAAACTACTCTTTTAAATTTTGTTATCAATTTAAATTATATTGTATCTGCAATTTGATAATGTGTGTGTTTGTTTGTGTTGTGTGTATTATTTATTTATATATATATATATATATATATATATATATATATATATATATATATATAAATTTTTTCCTTGAAATGCATAGACTTTACACAGTTTAGTATTGTACCAGTCCTTGTATACTTTTAAATAGTTTATGTATGTTTTTATTATTATTGGTCCCAGGTATATAGTGGTTTATGTGAATATTTTTCATGCTGTTTTTGCACAATAAGGTATTCCTCCCACCCGTCCCGATTAGAGGACCTTGCATGAGAGTAAGTGGGGCGTTGCCACAATGTGGGCAGGGTTTGCCAGAAACGTTTTTCAGGAATGTTACATACTGTGTAGTTTGCCCTCTGTGATGTGATCAGTATGGTCCTCCACTAAGCACATATTCAGTATAAATAGTCATCTTGTAACATTCACAATGTAAATGTTCCCATATGATAGCAGACAGGGGTGTAACTAGAAAATTGTAGGCCTCATAGAAAAAGTTTGAAGGGGCCCCTAGTTTCTCAGGAGGGATATATTTCATCATACCCCTTCCACCCCTTAACTTACTGCTGTGTTCCACTTTTACATCCTGCTCAGAGATCAAGGGAACATCCCTGCCCCTCTGAGCAGAACTTGATTTTGGAGCCCTACAATGCTGCTTGCACACATGGCATTGAGGGGGCTTCACATTCCTCACGGTGGTGCATGGCAGGGAACTCTATATAGGGAAGACAACCAGAACAGCTACACATGGACCAGCAGCTCTGCTATCAGACCTTAGAGATTCTACCCTTCAACAGACATAATGTCCGGGTCTGCTTCCCACAAGTCATAAAAATGTCCTCCCGTAGTTAATGTCATATATCTCATTCTCTCACGTTTATCATAAGCAGTTACATACAGAGCATATTTCTGATTCTTGCTACAGAAAGTGTATTTTAGGATTCGTAGCTCTTTAATTCTACAGCAAGCCAGATATACATATGAATATTGGGAGAGGAAGCGAATACGTACATGTGTATGGTGAGTCTTAGATCTCCGTTCGTTTGGCTGTTACTGATTCAGCTGTACATGATGTCACACAACACATTTTACAGTCACTGTAGCCGGAGAAGTCTGGTTACTATATACATATAAATAATCACACCTGGCTGTAGGAGAACGGGAAGAGCATTTAACCATATCTGTACTTGTACTTCCGTGTTACTTGGAGGGTTTGTCCTTCTAGTGGATTAACAGTAACACAACTTTTTTCTTCTCTTGCAGTGGTAACATCTTTACCTCCACGTGGATTCAGTCTGGTAGAACTGTGGTAGTAACGCCCTGTGTACAGACAGACGGGAGCAGGACTCATCATTTCTTCTGGAGCTCTTGCGATATTTTCCCATTTTTATGGCAGTCCAGTTTGACATCATGACCCAGCTTTATGCAATAACTGGACTCTGAGTAAGCTGACCATGTTTTCCTTTTTTTATCAGCCTTTGACAGGACCGAAGCACCATTTCTGCTTTCTTCTAAGAAACATTTTTGGCCTCATTACAGTTATGAGCAAAGCAAAATAAACAGGTGATTAGCAAATTGCACCATGGTCTGTCCATATGCTCAAGGCATGCAGGTAACATACTGACTGTTATTGCTTGTAGCACACAAATGCTGGATTTAGAGTTGAATCAATTTTGAGAAGTTTAGAGTTGAGCTAGGACACGCCCCCTCCTAAGTCTAAATCTGTCCACACATCTAATATCACCCATCTGCAGTGTAACGTGGTTTTGCCAAGGTGCAAATTTGCTCCTTTTGTGCTTTGCTCTTAACTCTAACCCCAGTTAATGTTTTCTTATTGCAATAATATGGAATATTTACTTGACAGAATATTATTAGAGCTAAGGTTCGGTAACCTCTGGATATTGTGTGTTGAGATATTGTTGGCCACAGGTGTAGGGCCCGACGCTCGGCACTAAACCGTCATAAGTAGGCAGAGAAAATTGTCTCTTTTAGCAGTAACCTTATAAAGTGGATCAGAAAACATACAGAAATGTCACCAGTCTATTATACTCTGTCAACAACATCAACGATAAATGTTCTGTCTAATAGAATCAATTGTATCATTATTTCTCAGCATTTCTATATGTGTTTTATGTGTTTCCTCTGTTGGGAACATTTCCATGTGCAGGACCCTTTGGATGACAACAGGACTGGTAGAGAATATTTGTGCAGTAATATCCATCAGGCACTGGTAGCTTTGGCTCCCTGGCTCCGATAATTAGCTCCTTTTAATTTATGCAAAGAGAAGAATGGGACTCATCTTCCAGACTCCATAACTGAGAACAGATGAATTGATATTTGTTAATGTGAGTCTAAAAATGAGACCTAAGATTGCAAAATAGGGCCAGGCACTATTAGATCTAGGCCGAGCAGTCTGGGACTTGTAGTGTTCAAAACTGAACTTGTTAGGAAAACTCAGTTGTTCTGAGTTTCACTAAACAGTAGATTCACAGTGCAGCCATTTAGGGGGTCATTTGCATTAGATCGAGCGTTCAGCATCAGCCTAATAACTTTTTTGAAGCCATATTTTAGTGCTGTCTATATTTATGTTAATTATGGCATTTATTACAGTTTCTTTCCACTAAAGCCCTGTATTATATAAATATATAGATTGTAATTTACATAAAATACAGATTAGGGAAAGTCTGGCATCACTTATAACATTATGTTCCTGTATGTTTCCATTGCTTCTCTTTCACTTAAGTAGATTTCTATAAAGGCCGGGCTGCTGTTTACATCATTATACATCTGATGTGGATGAATAAATACATACACTTTCTAAACTACGGTTACCCCTGCAACCAGTATGTCAGCACATTATCTACTACCCTGGGTGCAGTAACCCACAGCAGCCAATCAGACATTAGCTGTCACTAGACTGATCATGGCTCAATGCTGACGGGTTGCTACGGGTTACTGCACTTTGCGGGTTATCTGTTAAGTTAGTACATAGCCCTATGTGGCCAATGCATATAACAAACATCAATATAAATTTAGTCTGGGAGCATTTTGGAAAGGTCGGAGTTTTGATTTAGAGTTGAGTCTATATATTTTTTAGAAATAAGCAGCAATAAATAATTTGCAACCTCATTGTCATTTAATGTATTCCTTCCCTCAGAATATGTTCTGTTTTCTCTAAGCAAATTACATCTTGGCCTTTGCAATCACTCTGGGCCTGATTCATTAAGGAAAGTACTTGTTTTTTTTTACTTAAGTTTTCTCCTGGACAAAACCATGTTACAATGCAAGGGGTGCAAATTAGTATATTATTTTGCACATAAGGAAAATACTAGTTTTTTTTTATAGATCATCTTTATATTTCAGTGTACAAATCAGCTATCAAGTATTTGTGTGCTATATGAAAAAACAGCCAGTATTTAACTTATGTGCAAAATAATAAACTAATTTGCACCCCTTGCATTGCAAAATGGTTTTGTCCAGAAAACTAACTCAATTTCTTGCTTAACTTTTCTTAATGCCCTCTGTTCGTAGTGTGTCAAAGAATAAGATTGATAAGGATGGAAGCTCTCACTAGAGGTAATATAACAGGCTGGGGGATTATGTTTGATCATTGGAAAGTCACTGTGCGAGTGGAGATTCCTTTTAGGATGATGAGAGAATAGTTCTGATTGGAGAAAAAAATAATTCTCAGTTAACTTTAATATCTCCATTTCCATATTAAGCTTTACATTCATGTTCCTAGTCTCAAAGGGACATTTATATTAAACAATTATATAAACAATGCCTGTTTGTGCAGTGCTTCTTGTGGATGTTATTGCTTGGTGAAGGGAAACACGTCTGTCTTCTTCCTAGTGAGTCTGGCGGCTCTGTTTCATGGCAGTCTATTGCCTAATATTTCATTACACTTCAGCCAAGCTTTCTCTCTTGATGATCAATATAATAAATATTCTGATAAATAAGGTCCTCCGTATAAAATGACACGTCCACAGGTTTTACTGCACAGCTCTAGAAATATACAATGAAAATAAACTATGCTTAAAAATGGTGTATACTTCCCTTTTAAAGTTAAACAGTAACACCTGACCTGACAAGAGCAATGATGGGCCTCCGTGCTTCTCACTGAATGTCGGGCGTGACGTCATCACGCCCGACATTCATTGACAAGTCGCAGGAGAGAGGATGCTGGGTCCTGGGTGCCTCCAGATTGGTAATTTTTTTTAATTTATTTTTTTCCCCCCTCTTCCTGTCCCCTGGGATGCAGAGGGGCCACAGAGTGTGGTGAGATGCAGAGGGGCCACAGAGTGTGGTGAGATGCAGAGGGGCCACAGAGTGTGGTGAGATGCAGAGGGGCCACAGAGTGTGGTGAGATACAGAGGGGCCACAGAGTGTGGTGAGATGCAGAGGGGCCACAGAGTGTGGTGAGATGCAGAGGGGCCACAGAGTGTGGTGAGATGCAGAGGGGCCACAGAGTGTGGTGAGATGCAGAGGGGCCACAGAGTGTGGTGAGATGCAGAGGGGCCACAGAGTGTGGTGAGATGCAGAGGGGCCACAGAGTGTGGTGAGATGCAGAGGGGCCACAGAGTGTGGTGAGATGCAGAGGGGCCACAGAGTGTGGTGAGATGCAGAGGGGCCACAGAGTGTGGTGAGATGCAGAGGGGCCACAGAGTGTGGTGAGATGCAGAGGGGCCACAGAGTGTGGTGAGATGCAGAGGGGCCACAGAGTGTGGTGAGATGTAAATTATTCTTTGACAGAAATATAATTGAAAAAAATATATAAAAATATTTGGATTTATGTGTATTATTTTTGAATACAACTAAATAAGTATTTCTGTCCTGACCTAAATACTTAATGCGTTTTTTTGACCCAACTGCTTATAAAACGAGACTGCTCGGTAATTATTTTGGAGGGGTGCCTTTAAAAAATTATGGAGACTCTAAGGGTGCCGCGAACTGCAAAAGCTTGGGAACCACTGGTCTAAGTTGTAGTAGAAAAGGTCAGTTAAAATCTAATTGGTTGCTATGGGTTACATCACCTTTTCCGTAGTTACCTGTGCACCAGTTTTCATACAACTCCCTCATTTTCTTTATCTTCTAAGCATGAGACTGCATACGTATCTGGCTTTAAACAGTAGCTGCTGAAAACAAAAGGAGAACTTGTCAGTTAATTTATGCAGTGTAAGTCATGATTAATTGCTTTGGTGGAAAACATTGAGCTCCTTTCTGATTTACAGATACAGTAAATATGCCATAAAAATTCATACAGATTGTAACTATGGGTCATCAATCCCCTCAGTGCTTTAATTAGCTAAGGGTTGTGCCATTCATTCCGCAGAAGTGCAGAACACTCTGTGCTGATGGCCAGATGACAAAGACCACAGTAACACCATAAAGAAGAGTCCCATTGTCACACAGAATATACTTGTACTGTGCAACCACTTATAGATCTTTCACTGGTGATTTATCTGGTGAACCGGGAGACTGGTGGGGATGGCAGCTATGTACAACCTGCATAAATCCTCTTATTTACATAGACATTTACCAAAGTAAACTTTGGAAAGGAAATAATGTACAGCTGCTTGTATGCATATATCTTACCGTAGGTTATTTTATATTATTCTAAGTTTTATACCTCACCCGCTCTTCAGTGCTGATGTAGTGTGAACAACATTCAGACCCCTATAATCAGATTGGTAGGTAAAATCTAACATTATTGCCACCTTACTGTAAATAGTTACTAGTAACCACTAATGATGTGACACCCGCTGTCAGGATCTCTCAGTGTGGTGGCTGTGTGTTGCTCACATATTCTGTAGCGTTATAAAACAGAAACAGAATGCAAACATACATTAATAACGATGCTGTAACATATATTTATACAGTATTGGGTCTATGCATTAAACCAGGGCCACCTTAACTACATTTTGGCCCCCCGGGCAATGCAGTGCACCAGGGCCCCTAAATATATATATGTGTGTATGTATGTATGTATATATATATATATATATATATATATATATATATATATATATATATATATATATATGGCAGCGCAAATAGTTGCATATTCTGCAAACGATCCCATGTAGCCTCTCGTATACACGTGCAAATTGTAAAACCAGGTGTTCATGCAAGAAAAATAGGCACAAATAACTTTTGTGTCTGCATTTTTTTCAGTTCCCCGTGCAATATTATATATTGGCCACGTGAATCCACTTGTATTCTGTGCGTATAGAAATGCTGATCAGCCAGGACAGGTGCTGAAAAGATATCCTGATCTTTGTGGTGTGATTTGCTGTATCTAGATGCCTGCTGCTTATGCTGTAAGATGTAAGTTAATATAATTTGTGCTTTAAGCATAAATATACATGGGGCCCCCTTAACTTACCTTAAGTCCGATCCCCTTCTCTTCTTTTTTCCGCGCCGCTGAGTCTTTTCTGCGCTGCTCTGTGCTGTGCTTGCAGTGAATGCTGGACATGACATCACGCCCAACATTCACTGCAAGCACAGTACGGAAGAGGGACCAGGGAGGGAGCCGGATCGCCGCTGACGTGACCGCAAGATAAGTATTTATTTTTTCTTTTTTACAGGATTTTTTTTTTTTTACAGTGCCTCCTCGGACGGGCCCCGTTGCCCGCAGGGCCCCCGGGCACCTGCACATTGTGCCCAATGGAAGAGACGGCCCTGCATTAAACTTATTTGGCATTTAAAACATGCATCTTTTAAGTTTAGTTGCTATGCATTACATGCCTGACGGAGGAGATTTCACAGAAATCGCCTCCGTTTAGACAAATATCGTGCAGCATCGCAGTCCCCATAGATTAATATGGGGACTGCGATGTTCTGCAATACATGAAGCTTTGATAAGCTTTGCATTGCACAGACAGAGAACATCATTTTAGTATGGCTTTGCCTGTTTTTTCCTTTGGGATCCTGCTGAAGCCTCTCTGGCTTAGCAGAATCTCATACAGTGTTAGTGCTGTGCGCATATGCGCAGCACTTCCTCCTATCACCGGCAGCGCTAAGCTGCCCGTTAATAGGTAAAAGTAATCGCAGCACAGGGGTCAGTTCGCTGGGGCTCCCAGAGTAGCCCTGGCATGGTGCATTGAAGCGGTACTTAAATATGCATCACTGTGATGTGCAGCAATGTATATTTTCTGGTACTGCATATTATTAATGCATAGACCCTCTGTGAGATGACTAGGCCTGTGACATCTTTTAATCCTAACACTGTTGTAGAAGGAGATACTGAACATCCCAAACACAGAAAGACACAGCTTGAACGTCACCAGTAGAGGATCTTTACATACTGTGGATGGGACACTTGTTCCTAAGGGATGCTTTTTACATCTATAACGTACATAGGTTACTATTATTGAGACTGGAGGTTTTTAGATGTTTAGTATTTTCTGGCCATATGCTACATGATAATGTTTATGAGCTGTAGGAGTATCTGTGAGAATTTGCTTTAGAGCGAAGATCTTTTTTTATACATTTTTATATATTGTTTATATCTGTCAATAAATTGTTATCTCCAATCCACAAACACACTTCATTTTTATAGTGCCTTAGATATCTGATAATTGTTAAGCTCTGTATTTCTGTGGTTGGGACGTGTTATTTAGGAGGAGGGCAGCCTGCCTATTACACCAGTCTCATTACAAGAGTCTATACAGGGGGATTTCCTAGGTAGAGGAAGAAGATACCATTGGTGGAAGTGCTTGTCATGGGCTCAGTATTGCTGAACGGATGTGGCAAATTAGGGATTTCAGTCACGATGTAAAAACGTATTTTCCAGCAACAATGACCCATCTGTCTCTTATTACTTTTGTTTAATTAGCTCTCATTTAGCACAAATTTTACAAATATCTTTATTTTCTACATGTATCCTGATTTGTCTGACCAGAGAGGAAATAGCACTTTTGATTTCTTAGACATCAGCAGGTTGCTTTAATTGGATTACTCTTATTATTATAATGTCAGATGTACTAACTGTGGCCTGTGACCTATCACAATGGAGTGTAGCATTACAATGCGCTATCTAATTTTATATGCTGTGCTCTCAGGACATTTTATAAGCACATACTTACACACTCAATGATGTCAATTGTGACACATTTTGTGAGTGCTAAAGGTACTTATTCTCTGGCCTTGTGCCCCCTTGTAGCTCTAAAGACATTTATCAAAACCCTTTACTGCACAATTTGTCAATGATAATTGAAGCCAATTATAGTGTTGACAAGTCTGCAAATAGCTTTATATTCACCCAGTGCTATGAGCCTCTCAGTGTGTGCATCCTCTGGTGGACATGTTACCAACTATCTCTATTTGGAGCCATCAATATTCTTCCCTCCTGTTATGACAAGTAGGTGATGACACATAACTGACTGGTCATTGTCATATGACCACAAGCAATATCTAAAAGGCTTGTTTACGAACTACAGTACATGGGAGCATACGGCCAATTTAGTTATACACAAGTGGGCAACATTGCTTAGTACGTACATAGGTGCACACCCCATGGAACTTGAGGGTATATGCGCCTGTATTCAAATGCAAGTTGATCTGAAGATACGATTCCATTTGAATGTGGGTGTAAGTACGCTCTGCCTAAATAGTACTTGTCCTATGTTAATAGACACAACAGAATGCAGGATACACACATAGATATGTCCCATCAGAACCCATGCAAAAAAATAAAAAGGTTTTTTTTATATATTTTTTTAACATTAAAATCATAAATCAAGATGTTCTTCTTGTGTACTGTACAAACAGTCCGTTTCTCTTACATACACATGTTCTGTGCTATCTAGTGGCACACATACATGTAGTGTTTAATACAGAGAAGATGCAGTGACAGTCACCACTATCAGTCTGCATTAATACCTGCCCTGTAGCTGGTGCCAATGATAGGGTTGACAAGCATGTAGTTACCAGAAACCCGGAACTTGAATGGGCTTCGTCGGCGGCGCGACCTTTACTTTACATTGTCTACTGTCACCCACCCCTTCCCTCCCCTGTTCCACCCTTCAAGTTGTAGGCAGATCTATGTGTCATTTACGTTTAGACATGAATTGCGTCCATTGGTGTAAAGCTTGTTTCTGACCATGCACTGAGCTATCTCACAAATTTAATGAGTCAGGCCCTATGGGGCATATTCAACTGTTGGCGTTACTGCCTAAAGTAATGCGGCGCGCACACTATTACCGTCATTACGGTACATTTCACGATGGACTTCAGCTAGCGGCTCAGGGAGCTCCGAGCTGAAATCCGGCTTAGTATTACCGTAATAACGGTAATACTTTTAACGCTGCGGAGAATTCAAACAATTGAATATGCCCCTATATATGTCTACATACGAATCGGTGATAAAATATTTTTTTCTTTTTTTAAACATCTGAACTATGGGTGTTATGGTCTTGCTTAATGTAACAAGTAAATATTTCCCATGTACCAGCACACACCATTCTTTTTCAAACTGATGTGGGTGGTCCTCCAAGGATAAATGGGTCATTCTCCCTCTCAAATATAACCCAAATATCAGTTTACTGTATAAGTAAAACAAAACAAAAATAATTATACACAAAAAATCAGCAGTGATATTTGTTATGACTTTTGCAGAAATAACTGGGCACTTGGTAATTGTATCACTGAATTGGAAATGGCTCAATTCAATGCTGAGCTGTATTTCTACTTTCTCACCACTTGAACATCACATGACAAGAAGCATATAGTCAGCCTGTCACGTGCTTCTATTTAAGCGTAGGAAGCTTCCGTTGTATTCAGCACATGAAGCTGGCACTACACGTGGACACTCATCAAGGCACATATCTGCCCGGAACCACACTATACGCCACTAAACACAGCCCTGTCCGCTCCGTCTCCGAACGTAAAGGACATTTACTTCAGCCTACACTTTCAGGGAGTGAACAGTGCGTTTTGCCATAGTCTGTGTACAGTAGGAGCGTGCCAAACCTAAGTGTACAAATCCAGCTCTGTGCGTCACAAAGTAACTTGTTTTTCTGTTGTATCTCTTGCTCAAGCTACAGGTCTAGTCTAAATCCTGATCAGTAGCAGTGGCGGATCTAGAAATTTTTTCTACCCCGGGCGATATAGGGGGGGCATTTAGGCCCCGCCCCCTTTCTAACTTCTAAGGCTGCCGGCGGCTGCACAGTATGTGCAGGTCAGTTCGGCAGTGATAATGTGCTGTCCTGCTGCTCTAATTGTGTTTAAAACACAATCAGAGCAGCCGGGCAGCACATTATCACTGCCGAACGGACCTGCACAGTGTGCAGCCGCCGGCAGCAAGCCCCTGCTAGGGGGGGCGATCGCCCCGATCGCCCCCCTTGGATCCGCCACTGATCAGTAGTAATGATAGTCTTATACAGGCTATAACGTGTCTACAATCAGGAGCAACTGTAAAAATGTATTTTATGTTTAATAGACATTAACAGCATACTAATAAATGTGTTTGATCATTAATGCCTTTAATTTTAACTGGTGGCATTAAATTATATATATATTTTTCTGTGCGCTCTCTTTTGCAAATTTATAATCCACATAGGCTTTGGATGTATTCTGCAGTGTCTTGTGTAGGAGAGCACAGCAGACCTATTATTATTATCGAAGATTGGTCAAGCGCCACAGTGCTCCGCAGCGCCGTACAATAGGGGAAACAGGACATACAAAAAACAAGGTCATATAAGGCAAAATTAATGCAGACATGAAAACAAAGGGTATGGAGGACCCTGCTCATTAGAGAGCTCACATTCTAAGTGGATGAGGGCACAGCTGATTCAAGAGAAGCGATTGTGGCTCAGAGTGGAGACTGGCACAGCTGGGAGGGTGCATTAGTGTGAATAGTATCATCAGATTTATATAAGATTTGAGATGTATGCAGGGGTGTTGTTGTTGTTGGCTTTGTAGGTAAAGGTGAGTTATTTGAATTTGATTCTGGAGCACACAGGGAGCCAGTGTAGGGATTTGCAAAGTGGTGCAACAGATGTGGAGCGGTGAGAGAGGAAGATCAGTCTTGCAGCAGTATTTAGGATGGATTGAAGTGTGGATATATTGGTGTCAGAAATGCCAGATAGCAGGAGGTTGTAGTAGTCAAGACGGGAGATAATGAGAGAATAGGATGAGTGTTTTGGTAACATGTTGAATAAGAAAAGGACGTATTCAGGCAATGTTTTTAAAGTGGAATCGATAGGACTGGGAGAGAGTCTGGATGTGAGGAATAAAGCAGAGGGTAGAATCAAGTGTGACACCAAGGCAGCAGGCTTGGGAGACTGAGGAAATTGTGGTGTTATTAACAGTGAGAAAGATTTAAGGAGAGGGGGTGATTCTGGCAGGAAGGAAGATAATAAACTCTGTTTTGGGTATGTTGAGCTTTAGATAGCGTAACCCACACCTGAATTCATTAGCGTACGTATCTTGAGATCCGTGCCTTGATGAATTCAGGGTGTGCGCAAAGCCAAAATACATGCGTTTTAAACCAAACGCAGGTTGCATCAGTGTGCATCAGTGTGCATGCCTTGATGAACCGGGCCCTCTGTCTTTTTATATTCCGCTCCTACTGATGAGCACAGCTGCATTGGCCCAGGGATATGTTTCCCCTTACATTGTGAATGGTATAATAGTTTTGTTGCTTTACATTCATCTGGTTGGATGGATTAAAAATACTTTTCAATCGCCAAAAAAATCACGCAATTGACTTGAAGGAAATCAAATCTAAAAATGTTGGTAATTCTCCTTTTACCAGGTGCAACAAGAGAGAGACTATATATATTTTAGACTATTATTTCTATGTGTTTAATCCCCCAGGTTGAGGAGTCACTCTCTGTATCTCATCTAAAAGCATATTAAGCACTTTTATGTGTCTGTCACTGGCAGAAATGTCATTTTATTCTTACTGCTCATTACAGAGCAAATTGCATTATCTTTACACATGTCCCACAGATCTGTGTTATAAATACTCTCTAATTTCTCCTCTGCACTTAACACTTTGCTTTTTTTATAGCAATTACCATTGCAGAGTGTTTAATTCCTAATACTACTACACAGCTCTGCAGGAGGAACAATTAATAATTAATGTAATCAATTTGCTGACAGATGGTCCTGCAGTGAAGTGCACTCCATAGTGATGTTTAATAAATTTAATACCCCTTAAATATAAATGGATTAATGGTGACAGCCGTACAAAATGGCTGATAGTCTACACTGTTTGGTAACCACAGGTCTATAAGTAGAAGATACAAAGTGGCAAAATCCAGTTACTTTGTCTAAACATACAATACAGGCGACACTCACAGTACACACATGTTTACTGATTTTTTTTTTTTTTTTTTTGAAAGCCTGGGAACGTGCAATCAAAAACCCAAAGTGCCCAAAAAAGGTGTAAAACCATAAAAAAGTGCACAAGGGGTACGGTACTGGCCCCTTCTTTAAAAAGAAAGGGCCCTGGTCCCCGACCCCCGGAACCAAAAAGGTCCCTTAGGGGGCAAGGGTCTTCAGACCCCCTTCGCTGCGAGGCTAGGGGGGTCCCTTTAGCCCCTGGGATCCACCGAAGCTTCACCCAGGGCTTAACAACTAGTCCACCCCCTAAGGGGAGGACCAACGTGGGTGTTCAGGGAGGCCGGAGCCTATTGGCCACACAACCTCCCCTAGATCGTCTCGGGGACAGGAGCCCAAAAGGGCCTACCCGTACCCAGTAAAATCCAGAAACGTGAACACAAAAGAAAAAGTGACAAACGTGGAGAAAAATAAATAGTGCCGAGTGGATACGGCCCCAGCCCAATGGCTGGGCTTGGTATAAAAATTTTCTCGCCCAGCCATAAGGCCGGGGCAAAGAATAGAGCGAGTGCTAAAAGAAAGTGGTCAAAAGTGCATGGGTGCCAACATAATCACATTATATCTGTTTCAAGGTGCTACTGACCTGTGATTTTTTGGCACCCCCGGGGTCGCCACTCCCAGAGGCACATTTGTCCCAGGCTTTCAAAGCAGCAATCCCAGCCCCTGGCCAGAGGACCAAGTGCAGCTCTGCCACAACTGCACTTGATCTTAGCCAAAAGGCCGAGAAGCGATCACCAGCTTGATACAGGGAGCTATAGATACATAACTGAGCACAATAGAGGAACATAGATGCAATGTGACACAGGCAACACATTTGGGGGTATATTAACTAAACTGCGGGTTTGAAAAAGTGGCAACCAATCAGATTCTAGCTATAATTTTGTAGAATGTTTTAAATAAATGATAGCGAGTATCTGATTGGTTGCTATAGCAACAACTCCACTTTTTCAAACCCGCAGTTTAGTAAATATACCCCTTGGGATCTTAAGAACAAATTTACATAAATGAATGGCAATTGGCATCTTTAAACCAGTAGCTAAATTGTTGCAAGCGAAGTGCTACCTAGTTACAGTTGAAAAGGTGCTGCCCATTTGTGAATATTGCAACGGTTTTTATATTCAATATGCCATTGTTCCCAGTGTGTGAGGGGACTCAGAACACAAAACATTGGGCAATCTGTCTCAGACACATTTTCATCCTTTTTTTTTTTTATTTTAAATAATGTGCTAATAAATTAACTATTCTACGACTGGTCTGACATGTTGTAGGAATAGTGTATAAAATGCCCACGTTTATAGTTGCAAATCCTATTCCCCTGTTTAAAAATGGGCCAGTACCATGGTGCATGATTCTATGGATGGTTTGTAATTGTTATATATTACTTTGTTTAAATAGGTTGCCCACTTTGGGTCATTCGACTCCCTTTCTCAATGGAGATTAAGATCCGGCAAACCAGTAACTTTGCCATACCTGATTGCATAGAAGCCACTGCCATCTAATCGGCCACATGTTCCTCCATAGCACAGTGACTATCAGTGGGTTTCCTCAAGGCCCTGTTCTTGTCCCCCTGCTTTTCTCTATTTATACCTCTTTTCACAGTGAATGAATACTCTCCTTTAGCCACCAGTGCCACCTCTATGCAGACAACACACACATCTATCTGTCCCTCTTTTTTATTCTGTGTGGCTAGTTGCGCCTCTGCCATCTCCCCCTGGATCTCCCAACACTTCCTAAAGCTCAAAAGGTCCAAAACATGGCTCATCATCTTCCCTCCTCCTACTGTCACTAACCCTTCTATAGCCTCCCTCACAGTTGACAATATCACAACCTCTCCTGTTCGCCAGGCCTTTTAACTTGGTGTCATCCTTGACTCCACCCTTCCAATTCATTGCTCTATCTTCTTGAAACATTGCCAGAATACAACCCTTTCTCACCCAGGACATTACCAGAACCTTATCCATTCTCTCATTATCTCCCACCTTGTCCACTGCAACATCCTACTTTCTGTCTTTCCCCTCTACAATCTCTCCTAAATTCTGTAGACTGTTCTTCCTCTCTTCCTGCTTAACCACTCTGCAAATCCCTACACTGGCTCCCCTTTCCCCCGGAATTTAATGCAAGCTACTCAATTTAAAAACCCTAATCCACTCCTCCCCTTCATACATCTGACATTCTCTTTCGCCCTCGTCAATCTGCCCTAACATCTCTCCTACCCACCTATAACCAGCTCTCACTCCTGCCTTATTTACGGAACTGAAGGAAAAAGGGGGGAGTACAACCGCACTAGGTCTATAGCCAAGTATCCTATATATATCAGTTTATAATTGATAATATATTATCATTGTAATCAGCAGAATCGCTGAAAGGTGCACCCTATAACCTAAAAATATATTGGTAACAAGAAGAGACAGAACAGAGGTTATAACGTGGGGCACTCTAGGATACGAGGTTAATAGAGATGTATGTGATAAAAAGCAAATCTTTATTGGATACCAATAAAGATTTGCTTTTTATCACATACATCGTTATTTACGGAACTCCCTACTCCACCTGATCAGACTTTTTTCCAATATCCTACCGTCACCTGATACTACTTCCTCCGCATGTTCTACCAACTACAGTTCCACTAGATCCTGTTGTCTCAGAATAACCCTCTTCAAACAGACTATAAGTTCATGCGCAGGGCCCTCTATACTATCTGTCTCACGTCTACACCTCCTTTATAAACATCATCTGTACTGTGCAAGGATTTGCAGTTGGCTATCCAGTGCTGCAGAATTTTCTTGCGCCTTACAAATAAACAATGATGTTGATGTATACAATAGAACTAACTGTTCTCTTTATATTCACAAATGGTGATGACCAACGCTGATTGTAGGGTAGTATCAGGAGGACCAGGAAGGGTACCTACAAAAGAAGGATGCTTCTTCCAAAATAGACAAGAACTTTAATACTATTGCAGATATATATTTGTGTAGCTAGCTTGCAGTATGCTGTTTCCTTGCAGTAGTTGTCTTTGCTGGTTCTGGCAGACATAAGATTTTACTAGTTCCAGCTGCCCTGATGCTTACATACAATATCCGGAGCTGTTCCAGGCCTCCCTGCTGCACATGCAGAGTATCAGATAGCATTCCAGATCTCCCACTGCCAATGCAGATATCAGTTCCAATTCTGGTCCATTATTGTCAGCTCTGCACATATATACTATAATCCCATTACACTCTCTGAGTACAGCTTAATGCTTTTTTCACACCATCAGGATAGACACTTACTAAGCACTAGACTATTAACACAGATATTGTTTACAGAGTAGAAAGTATTGAATGACACATAAAGGTGACAAACGTACAGTCATCTCTTCACACCTAACCTGGTACATAATATGACAGCGTTCACAGTGCATTGTATGAATAATATAATCAAACCCACATATACATTTAAAACTATACAAAAGTTCACATCTCACTGTTTCACATCTACAACATATACATTCGAATCACTTTGGTTTCTATATTGTTTTTTTCCCACCAAGGTTAAGATATTAAGAGATGCATATGTTGTTTGGCCGATGCCAAAGAGGCAATGTATATAAAGAGTATGAGTAAAGAACATAGATCAAGAGTTGGCAACCTGTGATCCGCCATCTGTTGTGGAACTAAAGCTCCCAGCATGCCCTGGCTGGCATTGTATGCTTGACGTGTAGTTCAATAACAGCTGAATGGCCACAGGTTGTTTATCTCGGATATAGATGTTTAAACACCTAGAATTCCTGTGTGGCAAACTATGCATGTATGTTATGATTTATGTATAGAATTTTTATGATGAATAAAACTTTGCTTTAGTACCTGTGAGTGATCATTGTTGTTTATCAGGGGCAGCGAGGTCACCAGACACCTCCTTAATTAAATTAGTTTTGACCGAATGGACTGGCTATGCTTATGTTTCATGTTCTCCTATTTCCTATTTTTATAGTTTTCCTTATATTTTTACTGTACCAAAGCCATGTCACAGTCCGCACAATACAGGAATGGCGAGCCTCTAAATTCCTCACAATGAAAGTAAATAGATCTCGGCGAATAGCTCGCTAGATGCCCAAGTGTCCCATTCTCACACCATCTGTAATTGAGAATGATGGAGTAGGCAGCCCATTCTCACATACACAGACTGTCACTGGGGCATACAGCTGAGGCAGACAGGCTTTGTTTTCCTGACGAAGGGCTTGTACAAGCCCCTCCTCTATGTCTCTACCATTCTGGCTACAGAACCGTAAAATCAATTTTTATCACCGATGGGCTTTCATAACTCTTTAAAGTCTTCAAGGAAATTAACCCTTTTGCCCCATAGCTTTTGCATGTGAGATGCATTACAGGCGCCAGGTTGCAAGCAGATGTGTTGAAAGTTTTGAAGAACAGATATTTAAAAGGGACAGAGAAATGTGGGCACTGCATCCTGCTATGTTACTGGCTCAACCAAATGTTAACTAGTACGGCTTACTTATGATGTACAAATCTGTGTAACAAATACTAAAAAGCCAAAAATGAGTCATTATTTAAGTGCAGATAGCGGACACAGCTACAGGGCTATAGTTTACCAACATGACAGCCAGCTATGTATGTATAGTTGAATGACGTAAAACAATTCTATTGGGCATGGATGTCCACAGGACCGATACAGAGCCAAGAAAAAAGGAGAAATACTATAACTATAATACTAATAACTAAAATGTACCTATACCCACTACCTGCATACACACACTCTCTCTGAGAGACTGTATATTGCTGTAGTTCATAGCACATACTATTGAAACCTAGAACCAGTTTAACTACAGTCCAAGAACAGAAATGGACCTATCGGCAGAATTTCTTTTTATTATATGTAGCTTTCCTTCGCTTCTCCAAGTGTTCCCACCACTGTTACTTGCCTGTAGGACACCTCTTGTGTCTGCATTTCCATGATGTTGCTGCACTAATTTGCCCATAGCAGTTTTCATGCGCTCCTGCCCACATGCCTAAATGTTACGAAGATTCCTATGGATTTTACTGGTTGTTTTTGTAATTTACCCAGCAGCGCACAATGACCTACTTTGTAGTCATCTCAAAGATAAGGCAGCAGTTAAAGTGGACCTGTCACCCCCATATAAAAATGCATTTATGTAGGATTTGCCTCATTGGCCGCTGGATCCGTCTACTCCTTCTTATTTGCCTATGGATGCCCCAGGCATTGTCAGGAAATGGCTAAACTGAGAACATAGCCAAACAAGGTAAGTGACTATACAAAGGTAAATATCGCTAACAAACTGCAATCAGATAATCTGTATAGACTATAAGCAGAAAATGTAAATTAATGATTGGTAAACTTCAAAATAATGTTTGCTTTACAGCTCTATGGAACAGTCACAAAGCTTTGTGACATTAAATGGTTCATTAAACAGAACAGGGGTACAGGAAAGTCACCCTGTCTTGAAAGGGAAATAGTCATGTGTATGGCTACTGGTAGGATGGGGGAATGTTCTATTTCTGCAGGACAGACACAGAATGGAAGTCAGCAATGACCAGTTTGTAGTTTCTGTGATCTTGTGGGCCTGGCCTGTCTACTAGAAGCTTACATATAAAATATTGTCAAGAGCTGCTTCACTGTGTTAGTAATCCAACTGTGGTGGGTTTCTGTAATGGAACAATATCAGGCATCAGAAAACAGGCACCCCTTGCACCCAGGCAGACTCTAATGGGCATTCTGATGGACAGATATTCCAGAGGCGGCAAGGCTGTATCTTCCCTGGGCTGTGATCGGTTAACATCGCTGAGAACAAAAAGCAGAGAGATGGCTGCTATCCATCAGAGGCTGCTCTTCAGAGAGTCTGAAGAGAGAGAGACTGCCTGCTGTCATTGCATCATTCATCACCAGTAAAGAGGGAAGGAGAAGCTGAGAGGGTCAGATAGATAGATAGACGGAATGAATTGTTCATCTACAAGATGTTCAGTCACGACAGTCCACTGCACATAAACGTGATATCTTAGTCATGCAGTACTTTCAACCCTTCTGAATATTTGCTTATATTTGCCTCAGTGTAAGATTTCTCTTATTCACCCTGCCCCCCCCCCCCCCCCCCTCGCCCCATGCCTTGCTGTGATTCACGGTTTGCTGGTGCCTTTATATTGCCATATAAATTTACTTTATTCGCGTCCAGCCTCATATTTCCAGCCTGGGACCTTGCGTCGGCTACACAATCCATTTATAGACAAATCAATTAAATATTTCTTCCTAATCTGTCACTTCTTATACAAAGATGCAAAGAATTATTGGGTGCCACAGGCATATGCAGGTCTGCAGGACATAAGAAAGAAGACGATACTACCATAACCTGTATCCTATCCTGAAAAGAACCGCTATAATCCTCCAAATGTCACTATTCCAAGGGGGATCTGTGTTTTATAGCCTCTCTTGGCATTTCCGAAGGCTACAAAGCCCTCAAGTTGGAAGTGGAGAAATGACATAGGGGCTAAGAGCTAAGCAATGTGACTGTTTCATGTAATGTGTTAAAGATGCAATGCTCCATAGCTTTTGTTACCAAAAGAATTTACGGGATAACATTGAGCTTTCAATTTTAATTCCCCGACTTGCTGAAGCAATGCTCTGCAGCACATGGAGAAGAAAGTCTGCAGTTTTTCCACTCAATATCTATTTTGTTAGCAGAGAATTCTATGCAGCATTTTCCTGATGTCAAGCTGTTATCTGGGCTATGCTTGGCAGCTCTCCCCGCCACCCAAGATGCTACAGGCAGATCAGGTTAATGAACCAAAGAAAGAAGGAAACTCCTAACGAAAGGAGCCATATTTCTTTTTTCAGTGAATTATGGGTTAATAAATGATCGCAGGGTCTTTTGCTCGCTCAAAAGAGTGAAAATCCATGTATAAGATTTGTTTTACAGCAATAGGAGAGTTAACGTATCCAGGTGCCTGAACACCTCCTCAACCCCTAATCATAAATCTGGCTTGTTCCCATCACCTAAGCCTCTCTCGTTATTGATTTCCCTTTAATGAAAGTTAATTATAACACAGATTTAATTAATGGAATCCCTGTGCCGCTTTACGGCTTCCCGCATTAACACTCCTGAGGGGGAGGGGAGGGAAGTTTGGAGATAAATCAGTAAGGTATGGGGGTCATGGTATCATTGGAATCCACCAGTGAGCGAGCAGAGAAACAGATAAGGGCATTAATTAACCTATTCAATAATGGTGAAAATATTGCATGATTATATGGTAGGTATTCTTACATATAGAAAGTACTGCTATAGGCTTATAACACAGGAACCTCATACCAGATGTAGAGAGAACCCTTTCTATACCTCTTCTGTTTATGCTTTCATGAGAAGGAGTAACAAGAGTAATGAAGAATTGGCTTTAAAGTTATGTACAATCAAAACGGTCCAAAAGCCAGAATAAAAGTCTGCTAGGTTGGAGCCAGTTCGAATGATAACAGCAAAACATATGTAAGTGAAAAAATCAAAACTATGTAATGGGAATCCTGCGTAAAACAAACGGAAAAGCCGAAGCAAGTAGAAGACAAAGGAGAGAAAATCGAGAGACCAACAGACATGAAAGCAAAATAGGAGGAAGGGGGAGGGAGGAGATCCAGCAGCTGCAGAGTATAACAGATTCCTGAGGTGCTGGGGACCCCTACTGGAGTAACATGCAGAGCGATCACAGCCTCTACCTGCAGGTCCCTGGCTGTGCCTAACACAGCAGAATAATGAGATCTGGGGGAGACTAATGAAAGGCAGGAGAGGTAAATTTCTCCAGTGCCATGGTCACAAACTGCGTATTAATCATCTGCAAGATTCATGGTGCCTGAATGCAAAGCAGCCATCACAGGCCTGTCTACAAACCTTCACAACACTTCTGCAATTGCTTTTAGGTTTACTTATGCAGAGCAGTACATCTTCATATAACAGGAAAGAAAAATGTACATGTGATGTCTGTGTGCAGGCATGAGTGCTTTTCTGGGCACTAAACACCACCCTTTGTTTACATGATAATTGCCAGTCCTTTGATTATTTTAGGTAAATAAAATGTTGGGGCATTTGATATTACTCATTCCTGTTGTTTAAAAATCCAACCTCAAACTCAAGCAGTTCTAGTGCTTATAGATTTTGTTTTTGTATATAGTGTTCTTTCTAACACCAGTATAAAAACAGGTCAAAACTGGTGGCATATAACTGGTGGTAATACATGTGCACCAAGACATGAAGTGACATACCTGGAACAATATGTAGCATTTTACCCCATGTGTCAGACTCCCATTGTCCCATTGATTGTAAGGTTGTGAGCAGGGCCCTCTTTATCTGTCTGTATTATCCAGTATTGTTTTATTACTATGTTAGTTCCCAATTGTAAAGCACTATGGAATTTGCTGGTGCTATATAAATAAATGTTGATAATAAATATAGGCATGTTTTACCAGCTCACAATTGTATTAAGAAAATGTTTTTTTTTCTACTAAAATATATTTAATGACATCCCCACCCACTCATTATTATTCATTTCCCTAGAAAGAAAGTGAAGGCATGCTGCTGTCTATATCTTTACTGATGACAGGGGCTCAAAGGTTCACATAATAAATATTATATTTTTTCTTATGCTTGAGCTGCAAAGCCTAATTTGTGTAATGTCGCTCAGATGACCAGATGCATGAAATAATACACTACAAGGCTCCCCGCTGTTAGATCTCTTTATCTTTTAGAGTCGGGCTGTCCAAAATGTACATGACAAGGCCAGGGACATGTCGGGCTGAAAACTATTTAGAAATGACGTAAAAAAAAATTGTCTACAGAGGTGGACATGAAAGTCGCAGGCCAGAATAAGAAGCCTGGAAGGGCCCCAGGTGGAGAACCTTGACCTACGGGATCTGTCCATTGATTCCTTTTAAAGCATTCACTTTTTTTTTGGAAAATTTAGACTTTTTTTACTGTTGCGTCAGTCTCTTCCTACTTCCTACTTGCTGATATAACAAAGCCATATTTCAAATAGCCTAGAATCATTCATTCTTTTAGTAGCCGAGTACAACTGTTTCAGTAGAGACAGACATTTTGTTTGGTGATACAATATCCATATCAATCAGCCCATCAATTAGTGACATTATTATTAGTGAGGTGTAAGGTGTTTATTTATTTAGACACTAGTCGAAGTACCTAGCATTGTTTGGGTTTAAATCTTCAAGTTATAAAGTTATCAATGAGTTGGATGTAACTGTCAACACTTTAAAAATAATTAGCAGCTAAGATGTCATCCAAATCCATCCGGTGGAAGGCCCAGAACAGGTTCCCCGGGTCAAAGTTCTGCCCAGCATACACCAACGGTTGGTCCGACGGAGACCTCAACCCCCTCGTATGTCTTTTGGGATCCAATGTTACCAGTCTGTGAAGTTTCCATCCAAATCTATCCAGTGGAAGGCCCAAAACAGGCACCCCAGGTCAAAGTTCTGCCTAAAGTATAGCAACAGGAGCTCCGATTGGGATCCTAAACCCCCTAAAACCTGGCCAGGATCCAACTGGACCACCTCACATCGGTTTCATCCCAATCGGTGTATGGGTGTCCGAATGCACAAAGGGACAGACAAACAAACAGACCAATGATTTTTAAATAGAGAATATTTCCAGGGTGACAGCTGATGATTTGTTCAGTCTTGTTTTTTTTGTTGGATTTGACCATAATGTGAATAGAATGTGGCACCATGTGGAAGCTACAACTGTACGATTCTGTGCCAGGTTCATAGATGGCGGATCTACTACATATTATTTTATTTGGTTGGTAGTATAATTTATGGGTCAATGGATTTTAGTAGTCACAAACTGAAAAAGAAAAAAACAACTATTTTAGCCAATGAAAGGCACGAAAACATTTTTATAAAATAGAATGCCCAAGAAGAACTCGAGAACCTGCCAGAGAGCAATTGGAGACCAGAAGAAAGCATGAAAGTGGAGTCTAAGCGAATAGGAGGCTCCGTTGAAAGTATATTTTCTTAAGTCTCAATGTAGAGCCCTGGATGGACAATGCTGGAGTCAAGCATATCCCAATAAACCATACTGCTAATTCAAGCTCTATACAGAATCAAAAATGGCATCAAAATGAACTTAAGAGCCCAGAAATTGTTGAAAATAACTTCAAATTACTCAGCAATTACAATAGAAAAATAGATTGTAAGCTCAACATCTCCAGTTCCTCACTCATTATCTCAGAGTGGTTTAGTAACTTTCAAACTTTTAGCATCAGAGTTTTTACCAGATTATTCTAGTAGAAGCCAATGAAAGTCTTGTTTTAGAGCAGTGATGGCTAACCTGTGACACTCCAGGTGTTGTGAAACTACAAGCCCCAGCATGCTTTGCCAGTAGATAACTAGCTGATAGCTGGCAAAGCATGCTGGGGCTTGTAGTTTCACAACACCTGGAGTGTCACAGGTTAGCCATCACTGTTTTAGAGCTATCAAGTGTTAATGAGAAAATTTCACAGCAAGAAAAAAAAAATCTTGCCAAACTCAAAGCAGAATATAGCCCAAAACTAGAAGTTTCCTAAGAAGAAATAAAAAAAACTTAAAATTCAGCATCGTTATTTGCTTGCAGGAAAAATAGATGAATTGAACATCTGAGAATGACTGGGCTGCAAGTCTCTTCATTGGTCCTATGATGAGAAACTCCTTTCTAAAAGCTGGCGCACAGAAGGGAATAGTACTTACAGGAATGATGCGTTTAATGTCAATGGAACATTTTGAAAATGTAAAGCAGTCTTGAGTTCTGTGAACATAAAAGAACCCAGGAAAGCGGACATGAAGAACGTTTTAACATAACTCCTCACCATTTTGAATGACTAGTGAACATACAGAGGTTCTGATCATGGCTTCTGAAGGTGGCTTAAGCAAAACTTCCCAGACACACACAAGTGGTGGTTCACATGAAGAAACACATTTGAAGACAATGAACTCTGCAAGTCACATCAGAGACAATGCTCTACCTAACACCAGTGCTAAGCCTTCCTATCCCCTGCTTCCAACAAAACAGCTGCTAGCAAAAGACCACATTTATCAGTGGTAAATGTTGCAGATTTAAAACTTAGTTATCTTGTGAAATCTGACATCCAGGTGGAAAAATAAGAAAAGGTAAAATCTAGTACAAGGGTCCCCTTCCAGGGAAGGTGGAGGTGTACATGGGAGTGGAGCTGGGAGCCGGCGAGCTTGGGAAACATGATGGCATCATCCAGGGAGTTTGATATTTTCTTTTCCCCCGAGTGATTTATATGAGTTCTGTAAAATCCACATTGGCTGACTGAGTGCTGCCATAATTATTTCCCACAATGTGTTTGTGCTGTAAATACTGAAAGCAAAGAAAGTTCAGTGATAATGGAAATTATGAGCTATGATTTTATGGACCTTTATACCACACATTGCTGTAAACAGGGCAGTTTATTTGGCATTGGGTTATTTCTTGCCTAGCCAAGAACAGAAACATTAGTTAGCAGCTTACATGTCATCCTAAGATGTACTTCCATCCATTGGAAGGTAAGACAACACCACACATCCTACATGGCAATATATCCACGATTTAGTATGTTTAGATTCTCTTTGAGTGATTTGTCTACATGATCAGCCCTTCTCTATTATTTGTACACTGGTGGATTCCCTCATCTGTGATCCCACCCAAGCAGAAGCTGGCTGCCTTGTCACTGGGATCCTTTCTCTCCATTGGCTGTTCAGCATAGATCTCCTGTGCAAGATAACACAGGGGAAAACAGCATAGAACAAATAGTCCAGGGTAATGACCCTCACAAATGTACTAGTCATTCTGCATACTGACTAAGCAGAGTGAGGAGGTGAGCACAGCGTTTGGTGGGTTAAAGTACCCACTGTTACATGCAGCTGAATAACTAAAGGGAACCTTAACCTTTAACAGTTGTGTTCTGAGTAGGTCCTGATCCTTTCTAGTTCCTTTCTTAAATATACTGGGCTGAACGTTTCTTTACCACATGAGAATAACAGGACACAGATTTACTACACAGCATGGCTTCTGCTTCTTGCCATTGCTTTGCCACGTATGTTGAAATAATGAACTATTGCATACTCCTGTAGAGAACCCACTAAAATCAGACATTGCTTCATGCTGTCTCTAACCATTAAACATGCTGGGACACTATGAGCACAGTTAATGTTCTAAGAAACAAGTGTTATAAACCATTGTTTTCAAACCATTACAGCTAGACACAAAGGACTTTGCTCCAATTGTATATACATATGTGTTATATGTACACCTTTTTATCAAATCCTATTCTGTTTTTAATACATAGCTGAGTGTCATCAGTTAATAGGAACACCGTACTTTACCCAGTACTGATGCCTATGATACACTATTAATAACTTTAGCCCAGTCTGAATATATTCCATTTACAGCTACACTTTGGGGTATATTTACTAAACTGCGGGTTTGAAAAAGTGGAGATGTTGCCTATAGCAACCAATCAGATTCTAGCTGTCATTTTGTAGAATGTACTAAATATATGAAAGCTAGAATCTGATTGGTTGCTATAGGCAACATCTCCACTTTTCAAACCCGCAGTTTAGTAAATATACCCCTTTGTCTTTCATCCTTCAGTCAGTCATCTACCCATGCATGCACTTTTCTCCTCTTTTATTTAGACATAGTATTCACATTATATTTGCCTGACTTATGTGGAACAGTATTGAATGCTTTTGCAAAAACATCAACTTTACCATCTACAATTATTTTCCCTTCATTGTCATTTAGTGGCCAAATATTAGAAGTTTTTCTTGCTATTTCTCTACTTGAAACAGGTTATGACATAAGACATTCTATCTTCTGCAGTCCATTTTTTAGCTTCTGTCTTTGCTAACTGATTTTGTTTTACATACTTTGCTACATTCCTTGTATTTCCATACTGAATTTTCACTCCCTTTTAATAATTTAGATGCTTGCTTTGTTCCCCCTATTACTTACAATACTTTCTTATTTTGGGTGGAGGCCAGGAGGCTCATAGAATAGAAGAGCAGAGTGGAGACTTCAGGAGAGTCCTTACACCTCCAGCGGCTGCAGCCCCTGCTTTGGTTGGTGGTAGTTCCATCACTGCTTGTGTCATTAAAATATTTTTTATTTTTTATTTAAATCCCATCTAGTCTCTGTGCTTTCTTTTCGGAACTATACTTATAACGAAGTGGAAGTCAGGAAGTGAGCTCAAACAGTGTTTCAGACACTGATAAGTCCTTCTGAGATGCATATGAAACCATCTACTCCAACAGGATCCTATTACCACCTCCAGCCTGAGAGTGGAACGAGATGCTACGTAAGCCGGCTTCCTGTGTCTCCCAGCTCACTTCAGTTTCTACCATGTTGAATTTTTATATATTTAGTTTTGTACGTGGCTTAGGTATGGCTTCAGTATTCCTTATCGGTATTAATGTAAGTTGTGTATTATGTTTGGGCCATAGGGGGTTAGCACTTCTGCCTCACAGCACCTGGGTCATGAGTTTAAATCAACAACCATGGCCTTATCTGTGTGGAGTTTGTATGTTCTCCCTGTGTTTGCGTGGGTTTCCTCCAGGTACTCCGGTTTCCTCCCACACTCCAAAAACATACTGGTATGTTAATTGGCTGCTATCAAATTGATCCTAGTCTCTCTCAGTCTGTGTGTATGTTAGGGAATTTAGACTGTAAGCTCCTATGGGGCAGGGACTGATGTGAGTGAGTTCTCTGTACAGCGCTACGGGATTAGTGGCGCTATATAAACAGCTGCTGATGATGATATGTTTTGTGAAATAAATATTTGACTACTACTATGTTTGGGAGACCCTTTCTTTGCTGAGTAGCTACACTGAACGACATGAGAATGAGAAAGCAATGTTGAAGTTGAACACACACCTGTGGAGCAAGAAGGTGAAAAACAACATCCTGTGAAAGCAGTTTAATCTACAACTGAACCGATCCATCCCAAAAGACAGACCACTGGTCTGTGGAGCAAGGAGGTGAACACTACCAGGTGCCATTCTACAGTGAGTTATTGTTATATAGTCTCCTGTTGGAAAGATACTATGATGTTTGGTGAATCCCTCCACTATGCTCAACACAGTATTGCCAATATATGTGATTGTTAACTCCTGAAATGTAGATTGTCATTAGAATGCACATAGATTGTAGGTTCTGTAAACAAAATTGTTTGTCTATTGTTAAAGAGTAACATAAAACAATTAAATGGGGTTAAATCTACTTTGTTGTAGATATAGTAGTTTTACCAAGTACCCGTGGTGGGATGTGGGACGGACTTTGACAGAAATATGTCAGCGTTCCATAAGCAATTTCTATTTACTTTTCAGACCTGTTCAGCTATTTAGGAGAAGTCAACAGTTTACAAGTTCATTCTCTTCTACAACATATGAAATATTTTGGTGATATTATTGGTAAATGTGCTTCATAGATTACAGTGAGAGCTTATGAATAATGGTTGCTATCAGCACTTCAACCTTATGGGAAGGTTAGAGATCTTTGATGCACTGTCCATGGTACTGATGATATTCTCACTAGGGAAAACTACCTGGAGAGCTGGAGCACCATTGTTTAGGAGGGCAATAAAGTTACTTTGACTCTAAAGCATGGTGCAGGAATTATGGTGAAATTCTCCAGTTACATTATTGTGATTTATTAAAAATCAAATAAATAAAAAAAAACACTATCATATGTCACAGCACTGCAAAATAGGGAGGATAGAGATTATGTGGCTCATAAATAATATTCCATAAATGATGCAAGATGAGCTTAAATGGCAATATGTAATTAGTGAAACATGTTGGTTATATGGGCATGCTTAGCACATTCAGAAGGCTGACAGGTATGTACATCAGTAAATAATGGCTTGCTATTTGGATCAGTTGAGCTGGTGGCAGATGAGAGATGGAAGTCATAATATTGCCTTATTGCCTACCAGCCCCTCTCGTTCTCTGCTTGCTCTTCCCTCCAGCTAAGATGGTGTCTGCAAGGGGGGTGACTGGTGCTCTCCCCCAATAATTTTGCCACTGTCTTGACAACTCATATTCTGGACTCGCATAATGTAAACTTTAGAGGTCCATTATTTGGTACTGGTCCTAAGAAGACATGTCTAAAGCTGGTACACACTACAGAATTTTCCACCAACTTTTTATGCTGATCGATTTTACATGCGATCCATGGTCCGATTGCTCGGTCCATGGACTGCATACACACTAGCCTTGTTTTAGACGATAAAGGGAAGAGCGGACGTCCCTTTAAAAACTTTTTACAGCCATGTTGTCGTGAGCAATGATTGCAATTTCGTCGTGGATCGGTCGGAGGTTTATACACTACACAACGGAAACGAATTTGGAACAAAAATATTTAACGGTACGACCAACCAAATGAGGCGACAATTGTCCATTTGGGAAGACTTTTGACCATTGTGTCACTACACACACTGACCCGTCTTTTGAAAGAGCGGTCGTATGTCGGCTGGTTGAGCCGATTATTGGACAAAAACCCTGTAGTGTGTACCCAGCTTTAGAGTGTAGAGAGTGACTAGGACCACATGACAATGTCCTTAGACTCATTCAACTGCATCTTTCAGGTTTCCTTTCCCATTATTGCCCATCCAGCTAGCTTTCTACACCCTCAGGGAACCAGCATAAACCCTATCTCACATATATTCCAGAACTTTAGTGATCTTTCAGCCTGTATTACTGCAATTTCTAATTTCTGCCAGTAACATTATAATTCACATTGACTCTCCAGTCGAATTCCACAACACTGATCTATGAGATTATTGTCCCTTTGTGCCTAAGAACAAAGAGTTTCCACTAATCTGATTGTGTCCCAACTTACTGTTCTGAAGGCTGTTGACCTTGCTTGCTGCTGGGAATGCCAGTTCTGCAGCAACCATTAGTTATGTTATCAGGCCTGGTGCTTAAGTTAGTCCTTCCAAAGCCTGACGGAACACTGCTTAGTATTCTATTTAATTCTATTGCCCACTGATCAGAGGCGGAACTAGAGAGCTGTGGGCCCTGGTGCAGGGAGGGGGGGAGGAGGGAACCTGGGGCCCCCCTACTCTCTTCATCTGCCATGCAGAGGGCCCCATCATCTCCATGGGCCCCTGTGCACTGCACCTCCTGCACCAATGGTAGTTCCGCCACTGCCACTGATAGAAATGTCTACATTACCCCAACCATTAAAACATAGATTATTTGAACTAATACGGTTGTATAAGCTAATATTTCTCTGGATAGTATTGGTGCGCTATGTCCAACTGATCAGCTCTGTCATAGCCAGGGCCATTTAAGAATTGCATCACACACCTACTTTTCCATTGTTGCACTCACCTATCTCTTTTTGAAGTCATTTAATATAATCTACACGTCATTGGAGTTGTGGCTTTTGGTCAGTCCCGGTAGTACAGCAATGGTTACAGGACCAGAGGTTACACTGTGATCCACACTGACCATAGCTGGCTGCAGCATTCCTGCCACACAATCACTTGCATTTGTTTGTGCAGATAAGTCATTTAAGGTGCTGTGCAGATCTCTCTAGCAATGACATGGCCCAACATGCTATATATATTTCCTCAGTGCAAGGGCATCCAATTCAGCAAAGCACTGTGGGTCTTCATACTAGACAATGGGCTAATGGCGCGATGCACTGTGGGTTTTCAACAGTAAGATGGGGTTAGTGAACCAACACTCTGTACAGTATCTTCATAGCGGGAGGTGCTCTAATGATGCCAAGTGCTGTGCGAACTCACAGCACAACACGTGTAAACGGTGAATGAGTTAAAGTATGGTAGTTAACCCCTTCGCAACCAGAGGTGTCTAACCAGTATACAGTGTGCTGGTCAAATATCTGCCCCATAAATTGTATTCACTTAAGGAAGAATAAATGTTTATTACATAATTACTGTATGATACAATTACCATGTGTGATAAGAAAACACATAAAGTGGAAGTTGCTCAATCAATTTATAGGCTATAGCAGGTGCTTGAAAGGGTGGGGTTATCCTGAAAAGGAACAAACACACAGAGATCCCCCAGCACACTGCTATAGCCAGCAACAGATCTGCCATTTCTACTGTAGATAAAAATGCAAAAGTCTTAGTTGCACACATTTGCAAATGTATGTTAAAGCCATCCGCTACTCCACGGCGCTTTTGCTACTAGGGTGGTCCTACTCTAAACAATGAGAATCCCATATATTTGGGCCATACATATGTGTTTTTAAATTGAGAGCTAACTTACCAAAGAGGTACCCCAGAAGCCTCCAAATAACAATCCAATGTCAGTGCTCCCCCTCAGCTACTGACATCAACATGCCTCTCAGACAAATAAAGAAGTGGAAGTTGCTCAATCAATTTATAGGCTATAGCAGGTGCGTGGAAGGGTGGGGTTATCCTGAAGGGAACAAACACACAGAGAGATCCCCCAGCACACTGCTATAGCCAGCAACATATCTGCCATTACTACTGTAGATAAAAATGCAAATGTATGTTAAAGCCACCCGCCACTCAAATGTCAAATTTGAGTGGCGGGTGTCAAATTTTTCCTCAAATACACAACATAACAAATCCTTATCCGATATTATAAAGACACTAGTGTGGTTTCACGTGGGGATGACAGATTCATGTAACATCCAGATCGAGAGGTACCCTGCTTATTTAATATTAGAGGATCAAAGCAGATATTAGAGATATCTGCTACAGTCCCAGCATCTTGACTGTAAATCCAGTCCCAATAGGGTCTATAGAGACTGCAAAAATGCCTTATTTATCAAGTTTCAGAGCTTTATCCCAACAGCTAGCGCCATTAGAAGATGGCATTAATCGTTCTAAGGAGACTGCATGACAGGAGAGGGAGCTTTGGAAATGATAATAAACATGATTAAAATGTGCTGGGTCATAAATAGACCCCATGGGTAAAATGTGTACGTTAGTGTAGTTTTTCAGACTTCATATTTATCCTGGGAAACTGATTTGCATATTTTGGTGTGGGGGATTTTGTGGTCTGTGAAGCGCTTTGTGTACATAGCAGCTACCAGTTTCAATAAAGTGCAATTGTTTAAAAAAATGAGGTTAAGCATAAACAGTAATAGCAATTTATGAAGGCTAGACTTACATACCATAGGACATCTATATTTATTCACAACTGATCCTATTTTATGGGTCACCGCACACATATGTGCACTGTCATGGTTATCCGTGCATACGATGCACATGACCTTTACGGTTTGGAAGACAGGACTCAACAGCTCATGTCTTGCACAAATGAAATTGTCACTACAAAGCCTGACCTACTATTACCAACACAACTTTCATTAAAACTTGATTTGTCTCCCAAAGTACTGCTTATCTGACACTACAATTCCTGGAAGCCTTGAGTCTCCCTTTATTTCCAGTGACAAATAATTTTCATTATGTTAAACTGGTTTATGACTCCATATTCTCTGTGCCTGTGTTCTACGTGCATTGTTCTTCAGCCTGCTTTGCACAAGGGACTTCTACACAACTGTTTCTTAATTGGAAATGAATGCCTTATTAAGACATCATTAAGTCTTTTTACTATTCTATATCATTTGGTAGGTTGTTTTTGCTTTGATAATTGGGATAAATAAAAATGCTGGTGTTCGCTCAGCATTATATAGCAAAATAATTTGTTAATGGAACTATGGCGCACTGGTAAATACATCATACTCGCCCCAGTTCCCTGTGCCTTAGTGTCATCCTCAATTCCACCCTCAAATTTATTCCACGCATCCAGTCCTTTGTGCTGTGATGTCATCTCTTCCTTTAAAACCTTTTCTCAATATAGATCTTACCAATAGCCTTATCCATTCTCATTATTTCCCCAAGTGACAACTGCAACCTTTTCCTATCTGTTCTCGTCACCTATCTTCCTCCTCTACAATCCGTACAAATACTGAGACAAGATAGATCTTTCTCATCCCTCTGGAAGTCCTTTTATTGGCTCTCCATTTCCTCTAGAATCCAATTCAAGTTACTGACTGTCACCTTCAAAGCTGTCCCCAACATGTTTTCTCTATGACCTTGTCTCCCTCTCACCCTTCTAGATCTGCTTTTGACTTATGCCTTGACTCCTCTCTGATAACCACTTCTCACTCCTGCCTCTAATACTTCTCCCCACTTGTAGAACCTCCTACTGTGCCTGACCAGACTCTCCCCCAGCTTTCTATCAAAGAGTTCTCCCAAATTCCATCCATTAACTATAGCCTGTGCTACTCCAGCTGATACTACTCCCTCTAAGTTTTCTACAAGCTCCAGTCCCCTGTCAACTCTGAGTCTCATTAATTCCTATTGTCTCAGCATTGTCCTCTCCTTCTAGACAATAAGCTCTCATAAGCAGGGCCCTCTCTATCGTCTGTCTCACATCTCCACCTCCTTCGTCAACCTTGTATATACTTGTTCTGTTTTTATGTATGATTTATATGTTGTATGCTTTGTCATGCGGACTGTCCAATGCTGGAGTTTTGTGGAGCCTTACAAATAAAAGGATGGTCCTAATGACGATAAATAGTTCACTAAAAGGGAAAGGAAATGGGAGATACAAATAGCTGAGTGGTAAAAGGTTTAAGAAATACATATGAGCTAAAATGGAACGTATATATATCTAAATACTGGATGTGTATATTTGATATTTGTGGATGCTGATGTTTTCTTTTAAAATATGTTTATTGGTGTTATAGCACATTGGTAAGAAGCACCAGAATAATTTACTACTTGCAAAACAGTTTATCTTCTATAGGAAAACTATTTGTTTACTTCTTTCAGAGAATGCAAATATTTCTATATGGATGAGGTTTGGTTCTTGCTGGTGAAGATGAGCTTAGTGTACATTGTTCCTGCTTCTCAGCAGCTCTGGTCCGGTGTCCAGATACTGCACCCACTTGTGTTCTGCCACAACCTGTGTGTAATGTGCTATTTGGAATCAACAATATATTATATTCTCAAAATGGCAAACTATGTCCAGGGTTTCCTACATTACTTGTAAGTGTCAAAGCATCCCTTTAGGAGCAGAAAAACATCAAATACCTAAAGCTGATGTAGTTATGGATAGAATGGTTTTCTCTTTAGTTGCTGTTTATTCAGGCAAATAACTTTGTTGTTTAGAGAGCAAAATAGTGAGAGTATCTACAGACAAAGCAGAAAAGCAAGAGAGGTGGTGTGTAATGTAGAGAGTAGCAAAGCAAGAAGAGAGGTGGTGTGTAATATAGAGAGTAGCAGAGCAAGAGAGGTGGTGTGTAATATAGAGAGGTGCAGAGCAAGAGAGATGGTGTGTAATATAGAGAGGAGCAGAGCAAGAGACATGGGGGTAAATGTATGAACCTCTGGATTCTTCAACTCCGGCGAGTTCAGCGTCTTCAGCGCTTAAAGAGCACAGCAAGAGAAGTGGTGTACAATATGGAGAGGAGTAAAGCAAGAGAGGTGTTGTGTAATATAGAGAGGTGCAGAGCAAGAGAGGTGATGTGTAATATATAGAGAAGAGCAGAGCAAGAGAGGTGGTGTGTAATATGGAGAGGAGCAAAGCAAGAGAGGTGGTCTGTAATATAGAGAGGTGCAGAGCAAGAGAGGTGATGTGTAATATGGAGAGGAGCAAAGCAAGAGAGGTGGTGTGTAATATAGAGAGGTCCAGAGCAAGAGAGGTGATGTGTAATATATAGAGAAGAGCAGAGCAAGAGAGGTGGTGTGTAATATGGAGAGGAGCAAAGCAAGAGAGGTGGTGTGTAATATAGAGAAGAGCAGAGCAAGAGAGGTGGTGTGTAATATGGAGAGGAGCAAAGCAAGAAAGGTGGTGTGTAATATAGAGAGGTGCAGAGCAAGAGAGGTGGTGTGTAATATATAGAGAAGAGCAGAGCAAGAGAGGTGATGTGTAATATATAGAGAAGAGCAGAGCAAGAGAGGTGGTGTGTAATATTGAGAGATGCAGAGCAAGAGAGGTGATGTGTAATATAGAGAGTAGCAGAGCAAGAGAGGTGATGTGTAATATAGAGAGGTGCAGAGCAAGAGAGATGGTGTGTAATATAGAGAGGAGCAGAGCAAGAGACATGGGGGTAAATGTATGAACCTCCGGATTCTTCAACTCCGGCGAGTTCAGCGTCTTCAGCGCTTAAAGAGCACAGCAAGAGAAGTGGTGTACAATATGGAGAGGAGTAAAGCAAGAGAGGTGTTGTGTAATATAGAGAGGTGCAGAGCAAGAGAGGTGATGTGTAATATATAGAGAAGAGCAGAGCAAGAGAGGTGGTGTGTAATATGGAGAGGAGCAAAGCAAGAGAGGTGGTGTGTAATATAGAGAGGTGCAGAGCAAGAGAGGTGGTGTGTAATATGGAGAGGAGCAAAGCAAGAGAGGTGGTGTGTAATATAGAGAAGAGCAGAGCAAGAGAGGTGGTGTGTAATATGGAGAGGAGCAAAGCAAGAGAGGTGGTGTGTAATATAGAGAGGTGCAGAGCAAGAGAGGTGATGTGTAATATATAGAGAAGAGCAGAGCAAGAGAGGTGGTGTGTAATATGGAGAGGAGCAGAGCAATAGAGGTGATGTATAATATATAGAGAAGAGCAAAGCAAGAGAGGTGGTGTGTAATATAGAGAGGTGCAGAGCAAGAGAGGTGATGTGTAATATATAGAGAAGAGCAGAGCAAGAGAGGTGATGTGTAATATAGAGAGAAGAGTAGAGCAAGAGAGGTGATGTGTAATATTGAGAGATGCAGAGCAAGAGAGGTGATGTGTAATATAGAGAGAGGAGCAAAGCAAGAGAGGTGGTGTGTAATATAGAGAGGTGCAGAGCAAGAGAGGTGGTGTGTAATATGGAGAGGAGCAAAGCAAGAGAGGTGATGTGTAATATATAGAGAAGAGCAGAGCAAGAGAGATGATGTATAATATAGAGAGATGCATAGCAAGAGAGGTGATATGTAATATATAGAGAGTAGCAGAGCAAGAGAGGTGGTGTGTAATATAGAGAGGTGTAGAGCAAGCGAGGTGATGTGTAATATAGAGAGATGCAGTGCAAGAGAGGGGTGTGTAATATGGAGAGGAGCAAAGCAAGAGAGGTGATGTGTAATATAGAGAGGAGCAGAACAAGAGAGGTGATGAGAAACATATAGAGAGGAGCAAAGCAAGAGAGCTGGGGCTGATTCATCAAGGGACCCATATTGAGCGTAATGTGCGTTTGTGTCAGAATGCACGTAATTTGGGTCTGCCCCCCCCCCCCCCCCCCAATTCAACAAAGAGCAGATTTTAAGACACGTGCACTGATAAATACGGGTGTACTGTAGGTCTGCTCTGCTCTACTACACAGGACACTGTGGGATATGTCCAATACATATGTGGAATAAACATTCTCAAAAGAATGCACAGAAAAACAGATATTGAATTAATGTCACCTGGTAATAATATATTCATTAATGACAAAACATTCAAAATGTTTAAAAATATGTTTTGTTTTGTTTTTATTTTTTTTTTCCATGAAATACATTTATTAGGATGCTATTATTGTCTACTGTACATAAAACACGTTTGCTACTGATTGCATGCACCTGTTATAGCGTGCATACACAGCCTTCATCAATAGTAAGCGGCAATTAGACTAGACCTGTAGCTGGAGCAAGAGATACGTCTGAAAAGAAGTAGCTGAAAGATGCTCAGAGCAGGAATTAGACGCTTCTGTGTGCGCTACAGTTTGGCACGCCATTACTGTACATTGATTATGGGACAAAGCCCCTTCCCCGCCCTGTTCCCTCACTGAAATCGTAGACTGTAATAAGTGTTCTCTGCGTTCATAGACGTGCTGGGCATGCACAGAGTGGTTTTGCGGATGATACGCACAAAATCAACATTTACGTCCCTTGATGAAACAGGCCTGTGGTATGTAGGATAGAGAGGAGCAGAACAAGAGATAGGTGCATGCATTATAGCACATCAATAATTCTACCACTGTTTTAAGACTTCCATTAATTAACAAGCTAATTATTCATTAGCCTCTAAGCAGATTACTAAATAGACAATTGCTAAAACTGTCAAACTGTGATGGGATTATGACCCTCAAGGACACTATTGTTGAGAGAGAGTGAGGGTATAAGGGATATACATACAATGAGAGGAGTAGGAGTCCTAGTGTGTGGTTTACAAGAGGATGCGGCCATTTTTGGGACAGTAGAGTGGTGTTACTCACCTTACTGATGCTCTCTAGGGATATCCTTAATTGGGAGAAAGGATAGAACATTTTGAAGAAGAGTAGCATAGGGAATCTGCTTGGAGACCTAAGCAGTCTGTGATTTGTTGATAACAATGGATACTGAGTTTGCCCCGGGGAACATATTACCACGCTATGAATGTATGTATATGTTTATTTATAGTGTTCCACTGACTATGCAGGAACATTGCAATATAGGAAATAAGTACACATGCTTTAAGAGGAGACAGAAAAATAAGGAAGATGACCCTTCCCTGAATGATTTGATATCTAACTGTATCAAATTAATCAAATTGTTGTGGGCATCAGAGAATGCCCACAGCAATAATTCTATTCCAGAACTGAACAGAAGATATTTCAGCCAGAACGTCACAGTCTCTTCTTAAAGACACACAGGGAGATGGTGGAGTATCCTGGTCCAGGTATTAGGAGTGAGACACCATTTATCATAACCAAGATGTACCTTGGAACCAACATATTGGGACAAGTTTCCAAGAAAGGGTCTCAAGACCCAGACATGGAGAAGATTTAGAGGGCAAGATATATCATTATACCCAGGTTGCATTTTCTACTTTTGCAGTTTATACCTTGGAGACGGAATACCTAATGCCCATATCATGCAGAGCCGTAACTTAGAATTCTAGTGCCCTGGGCGAGAAAGACAAATGCCGCACCCCTAGCCCTCAATTTTAACCAAATTAACCTAAAATATTCTGAAATTGCTCCCCCCTTCAGCGTTGCGCCCTGGGCGGTCGCCCCTGTCGCACAGCCCTAGTTACGGCCCTGCCCATATGCACATGTCAAGTAAACACTGCAGGGGGTAAATTTAATAGGCTGCGGGTTTGAAAAAGTGGAGATGTTGCCTATAGCAACCAATCAGATTCTAGTTATCATTTATTTAGTGCATTCTACAAAATGACAGCTAGAATCTGATTGGTTGCTATAGGCAACATCACCTTTTCAAACCCGCAGCTTAATACATTTATCCCTAGAGCTCCTACCAGGTAGACTTGAACTGGAAAATGTATTATCAACGGTCCAGTCAGTCACAAGTGAGAAACTTAGAAAGGAAAGGCTAGTTACAACTGTGCCAATCATAGACCCCCAGATGTTGGGCCATGTATGCAACAAGCAATGCATACATGAAAGGGAGGATACACAGGAACACTGAAATACAAGAAAAGAAATCAAAACAATAGTATTGCCTATTATTTGATAGTGAATCATCTGACTGCTTCTCTGTGTAATATCTGAGAAGGATATTACTGGGGACAAGGAAGGTGCTTGTAGTAATCCGAGTTAAAGGGCTGTTCGTGAGTAGTATCTGAATATGTGATATTGCTGTATAGGTATAAAGAGGAATGCTGACTTGGCAGAACAGTGGGCTGGTCTATAACATGTAAATAGGTCTGACATGTGAGTAAAAGAGAGTATAGGACATTGAAGAGTAGAAGGTAAAGGGCTGTATTTACCAATATACCAAATGGACACATGCATAGGGCATGTTAGCCAGTGCCTCCATGGCTCAATCCTTCCAGAGCTTCGCAATAGAGCTCTATGGTAGCTATGCCAATGGAGGATGACTCATTGTGTAAAAGGCAGTGAATGCCTGGGATGCACAATAACTAAATTAGAGAGCATTTAATCACTATGCTTAGCCAGCATGGACCCTAAATGGGGCACAGAAAAGTAGGATTTTTATTTAATATAATAATTTTATTAAGAGCTGGCTAAAGGCTTGGAAAGGAAGGCAAGTAGAGAGAGTAGAGGAGAGCAATTCTGGTAAATGTATCCTAAACTGATTTCAGAGAAAAATTAACAGAGCAATTAAAATTATTGGGAAGAATTTATAGTGCTCAGTGTATTTGCTATGTTTATGAGATCAGTGGCAACAAATTCAGCAAATTACACATTTCAAGGGACAACCTCGGTCATTTTCAGTTGCAAATTCATTTTCCCTACACTTGATTACAGGAGTTACATGTTTCCCCAGAGAATACGTATTTCAGACAGAAGATATAAAATCTCTGCCTGGCCACTTATAATGCAATGCCAGGTAGTCAATTTTACTCTGTGTTGGCATATGTGTGTGTATTGTACAGCTGCAGCAGAGTCAGCACAATAATACAGGCGGATCGGAGGGAAACACAAATCTTTAGTAGATACAGTTATAGCCAAATAAATTCCCACTTCTCTCTATGCACACAATTGGACTAAAGGCAAAAAGCCACGTGTGTGTGTGTGTGTGTGTGTGTGTGTGTGTGTGTGTGTGTGTGTGTGTGTGTGTGTGTGTGTGTGTGTTACAGATCTTCACTTTGTGTGTCAAGGGGTTTGTGTGTTCACACTTCAACGGGTTTTATGGGAACACATCACATTGTATTCGTTTGGGATATTGTTCAAGAGCGCTTAAGCCAATATTTCAAAGTAATGAAACAGCCTTATACCTTAGGATCCCCTTAATAAATATATAATAAATATTACCATATCACAGAAATGTAATGAGGAATTGGACATGCAATGCAATTTCTAGATGCTAATAGTACCCTTGAGACACCAAAGCACAAAGGGACTGTAATTCTTTCTTCCTAACCAGCATTAACTCCGCACTTTGCCTGAGACAAATTGACTAGTTTGTGCATATGTAACTAGAAAATGAGGAAAGGTATAAATACTGTCAGAATTTTTAAATTGTAAAGGGAGTTCCTGCTTTTGACAGCTCTAAAACCGGTACAGCGTCAGACAGAGAGGATAACTGTAAACAGACACAGTATAACTGGCTGGTGGTACAACAGAATCCCAGCAGCAGTGTAAATGAGTACATGCAGACTAGAGAGAGAGGGAAGCGACACATATATAATGGTTTATAGCACCCAGTTCCTTTGTGGTGGCTTGCAGATAAACAGCAGAGTACTATGCTTGTATCTGAGCTATGACATGATCGCCTGCCATGATGTCACTGGCAATGAAGGGGTTAATCTTCCCTTCCAAACACAATAACTGGGTTATTACCTATCAAAAGACAACAGCTGAGGATCTGGAACATGGGCAATAGCTAAATGATTACAACCCTTTATTCAGAAGGGCAATTTCACTCGCTACTTCACACCCATCACTGTATTTGATGGTAAGAGACTAGTGGATGACCACAAAAATACTGAATTCCTTGAGATTCTGCATCAATTGGTGCAGAGCTCAGGAGAAGCTATTGGGGAGTGAGCTGTGTGCTGTGCCAGTCACTGTCCCTCTGCCCCTTATAACCAGTATGTACCAGCAGGGGGTACTAGGTGGTGGAATGCACTGTCACAACTGGAGAGAACATGTGCCTGAGTGAAGGAGTGTGTAGCTAAGGAAAGGAGGGAGGGAAAGGAAGAGGGTTTGGTTAGAATGGGGGAATAATTCCGTGAAGGACATTACATCCCAAGCAGGCTCTCCCCCCCACCTCTCCACGAGTGCTGCGTATCTCTTCAGACATTGTATCAGGCCCGGCGTATAGAGCGACGCAGTAAAGATGAGTTATGCGCTTGTGACAGGCTGCGAGATCTGATGATGGAAATGTTAATGGCCGCTCGCTGCCTTGCTTTATGGCCGTTGTAATACAGACTTCAATCATAAAAAGCATCGCCCTACATTTTAATGGCCCTCATCATCCTCTCTCCTCTACCTATATCCCACAGATAAATCACGCCCAGCGCTGCAAATGAACAGCCTGTCTGTGGATGCCACACTCCACTTTCTGATTGGCTTTAGTCAGTTATGCCATGGTTTGGGGAAGATAGATCATGGTGTCGCTCTGTTTTTGGTTCATTGTTACTATGTCTTTTGGACTTGGATCTGATTTTCTTATTGAATACTTTACTTCTAGTTAGATGTGCAGTATTTTAATTCAAATGCAATTGTGCAGGGTGCATTTACAGTTCAAGATTAGAAGTAAATGTGTCATGGTTTGTGTGATCATTGTAGGTGCCACTATTAAGAAAACCATGGAGATATGATTACCAGTGACATGCCATCCACTGACGATACCTTGCTCCAGGCATCTGCTTACAGATCTCTAACTGCTCAAATAAGAGCTGTCAGAAACCAAAGCAGTGGAAGCTTCTGTACATTTACAGATGGCTTAATATGTGCTGGAACGCACAGGAGCGCAGTTTCGGCAGTTCTTTTGGTCCCATAGCTTTTAATGTTTACAGATCATTTTGAATCACTTCTAAGCATATGTCATTCCATTCCATCTGAGTTCCACTTCTTTTTTATCTACAAACTAAGCACAGTTTACAATTAATGGGGCTCATTAGAGTTGGATGCATTTGTGAACGTACGCAAGAAATTGTACTTCTCACCATCAGTTATTTATATAGCGCCATTAATTCCGCAGAGCTGTACAGACAGCTTACATCAGTCCCTGCACCAACATCATCATCATCACCATTTATTTATATAGCGCCACTGATTCCGCAGCGCTGTACAGAGAACTCATTTACATCAGTCCCTGCCCCATTGGAGCTTACAGTCTAAATTCCCTAATATACGCACACAGACAGAGAGAGAGACTAGGGTCAATTTTGATAGCAGCCAATTAACCTACTAGTATGTTTTTGGAGTGTGGGAGGAAATCGGAGCACCCGGAGGAAACCCACGCAAACACGGGGAAAACATACAAACTCCACATGGATAAGGCCATGGTCGGGAATTGAACTCATGACCCCAGTGCCCTGAGGCAGAAGTGCTAACCACTTAGCCACTGTGCTGCCATTGGAGCTTACAGCCTAAATTCCCTAACATACACACACATAGACCGAGGGAGACTAGGGTCAATTTAATAGCAGCCAATTAACCTACTAGTATGTTTTTGGGGTGTGGGAGGAAACCCACGCAAACACGGGGAGAACATACAAACTCCACACAGAAAAGACCATGGTCAGGAATCAAACTCATGACGACAATGCTGTGAGGCAGAACTGCGAACCACTAAGCCACCGTGCTTAAGTAGGTACACAGCATATCTCAAGATGAATCATACTAATGTGCATACTTACGCCCCAAAATAGTGTAGAGATATGGCTTGACAGTGTTATTAGTGAGTGCTGAAGTTGCATTACCCTATTTGTACACAGTATAATAATGTAATTGTGTGATGTACACAAAAGTGAACATTGTCTTCGCAGCTATTAATAAATGCGAAAGTCGAACTTCCCATATAAAATGTCATTAAATACAAACATCTCCACGTCTGTTGTTAACCCTTTTAAATATCAATTGGGAATCTTCTTTCCTGCAGTAGTCTAAATGTAAATGTCAGTTAAGTAATACGAATAGACAGCTGTGACTTGATATAATGTAGACAAAACGCTAATAATTTAATAACCAGCTGGAGGGGTTGACACACAATCTGCCAGTCATAAATCTTCTATCTCACAAGAGATGCGACAACTAATAGGATTTCTGTGTCACAATTACGTAAATGCCGCCCTTACTATATCCAGCTTATGCTTACCAGCCCCCTGCCAATTCCTGTTCTGGATAACTCACCCCTCTCACTGTATTCATAATTGCTGGAGACAAACTCCATCTGTTCTTGAAAAGCAAACTTTTAAGTAAACTTGTAATGAAGAGAATTAATATAATATTAATATAAATATAAATAGGAGTAACTGATAGTTTGGTTGAAGATTGAGCACTTATGGTTCTGCAGTGTGATTGGACTAACACAAGTTTGTTTAAATGTTACTATGGTCACTGCTTTTGTTCACTTGTATTGAAATAGAACCACAACAGATTTGTCAGAATTCTGGATTATTTATAACCAGTTATTCAGCAATAATCAACCCTAAAGCTGCTTTTGCTCCTCCCTGACTCCATTATTTCTGCATACTTTGCAACTAATTTTACACCTTCACAGACAAGACAAGACAGTATTTCAGAGCTGAGAGTGGGGTTTACAATAGTAAAAAAATTAAGTAGACTGGGAACTATCATGGAGCAAATGGGATTTTCATCTTTATGTCGAACAACATGTCACCTTTGCCATATCTATATATTATACATATAACACACAAGTATAGTGTACGTGAATCTTGACTTCGTTCAGTCTAAAAACTACATTGCACAATAAACAGTTTAGTTGTAAGAGACCACCTGGTGGTCATAGGTGGTACTGCAAAATTTTATTTTTCTAACTGTATCTTTTAGACCAATGATAGGCAACCAGATACACTTCAGAGGTGTATGCATGGTGCAGCCCTCTAATCTTCAAAAAGACCACACATGACCCTAAATCTCCATAAAGTTAAAATAATACATTTAGGGGGGAATTCAATTGAACGCTGTATTTTTTTTTTGTTGCAGCATTAAAAATATAAAATTATCCACACAGGTTTTGACCAGCGGGTGCGACTGTTTTTAGGTACTGTAGCGTAAAAAATCATGCTATTCAATTTAAAAACAGGTAACACCGCCCCTGCGCGTTAACCATTGGTGTTTGCGAATTTGTAGGGGAGTGAATGGGAGGGTTTAACGCGGTCATCTATAAAAAAAAAATGCATTGGCATACATTTGCATTGCATTATACAACCTTCTATTTTATAATATCTACATACAGTACTTTTTTTTACTATACTTTTTTTTTTTTTTTTTACTATACAACTACCTATACCATGACAAAACACATTAGTACATACATTAGCAGTGCCATAACTAGCCATTTTAGTGCCCTGGGCGAGACAGGGAACTGGCGCCCCCCATCTAAGTGGGAGTGTCAATCGTCGAGTGGGCGTGGTCAACCTACTGTGGGGGCGTGGCTAGCGCTTTACAAGTTCTAGACCGCACTGAAACCCCTCCCTCCCCATTCTTCTCGGTCTGGCTTTGTAAGGATCTTTATGTAATAAGCCTCCATAGAATCAAAGTACTTTAAATGCAGCTATCACATGCTAGCTGTATAAAAAAATTAATTAGTTATTGAAATAAAACTCACTGAAACAAATTAAAACATAATTGTAACGGTACCATCTGTATCACACTGCTACTTCATCCCACTGTGCCCTCCATCACAGTTTCTCCTTTATCACACCGTGCCATGGAACCATCTTTATCACATTGTGCCCCCTTATCACCATCACACGAAATTAATAATTATATAATATATATATATATATATATATATATATATACATACACACACATGCAATATAAAGAGCCTCCTAGTGTCCGCCATACAATACAGAGAGCATTCCTGTGACCTCCATACTATACAGAGAGCATTCCTGTGACCGCCATACTATACAGAGAGCATTCCTGTGACCGCCATACTATACAGAGAGCATTCCTGTGACCGCCATACTATACAGAGAGCATTCCTGTGACCTCCATACTATACAGAGAGCATTCCTGTGACCGCCATACTATACAGAGAGCATTCCTGTGACCTCCATACTATACAGAGAGCATTCCTGTGACCGCCATACTATACAGAGAGCATTCCTGTGACCGCCATACTATACAGAGAGCATTCCTGTGACCTCCATACTATACAGAGAGCATTCCTGTGACCTCCATACTATACAGAGAGCATTCCTGTGACTGTGATACAGATAAATACCTCACCTGAAATTAATAGACCCCACCATTAAATTAAAAAGCCCCATCAATAAATTAAATTGACCCACCAGCACCCCACAAATAAAATAGTACCCATTAAATAATTAGCCCCCACCTAAACTTCACCATTAAATTAATAGCCTACCTCCCACCCATGTACTAAGACACCCAACCTCGCTACCCTCATATCACACATTATATTAATACATCCCCCCTTCCCTCACACATTATGGCAGCATACCCCCCCTTCCCTCATAAAGCATAGCAGCATCCCCCCCTCCATAATAGCAGCTTACATCCCCCCTCCCTCCTTCCATAATGGCAGCTTACATCCCCCCCTCCCTTCTTCCATAATGGCAGCTTACATCCCCCCCCTCCCTCCTTCCATAATGGCAGCTTACATCCCCCCCTCCTTCCATAATGGCAGCTTACACCCCCCCCCCCTCCTTCCATAATGGCAGCTTACATCCCCCCCCCTCCCTCCTTCCATAATGGCAGCTTATATCCCCCCCCCTCCCTCCATAATGGCAGCTTACATCCCCCCCCTCCCTCCTTCCATAATGGCAGCTTACTTCCCCCCCTCCCTCCCTAATGGCAGCTTACATTCCCCCCCTCCTTCCATAATGGCAGCTTACATCCTCCATCCCTCCATAATAACAACACACACCCCCCTTCCCCTGCTTTGAAGCTTACCTTCTTTATTCCTGACCAGCCGTCATGCCTGGCTCCTCTCTGCTTCTCTGCTCCTCTGCTGCCTAGCAACGTCATGGCATCAGACGCTGAGGCAGAGGGCAGAGATCAGAAGGGGGTGGAGCCGGGTGCCGGCCGCCATTTTGGATGCGCCGGGCGGCCGGCAGTCTGAATCTGAGGTCTGTTTAATTATTTTTTTTCCACTCCTCACACAGAGGCCGGTGCGGGCGGCCATTGCGCCCCCTTGGGACTGCGCCCGGGGCTGCGGCACCGCCCGCACCGGCCTCGTTACGGCGCTGCATACTAGTACATACATATATACATACATACTTACATACATATATTAATTAGTGATTATTGTGTTTATTAATTTTATTTTTACATGCTTTTTGTAATAAAATCACCATTTCCATGTTATACATTACTGAGAAACATATATTTTCTTTTTCTTTTTTTACATTATAACATGATTTCAATAGTTTTCTTATGTTTTTAGTTTTTTGCACAGCCATGAGAGGTGCGAGATAAAACTGGTGATTTGACAGTTTACCGCACCGCATTAAAAAATAATTGAATAGGTTTTCACGCTTCTCCTTCCCTCCAGGGCCGGACTGGCCATCGGGCACTTCTGGCAAATGCCAGAAGGGCCGATGGCTAATTGGGCCGATCCGATGGGGGCACCATGCCCACCCGAGCAGCGCAGCTCACTGTGCGCTGCTCGGCGGAGGGAGTTCAATGTGATGTGCGGTCATGTGATATTAATCACATGGGACAGCACCTGTCACATGGTGCGCGTCCCATGTGATCACTGGCAACAGCCGCACATCACATTGAGCTCCCTCCGCCGAGCAACAAGGTAAGTGTATATTACTGAGGGGGGGCTGTGTATATTACTGAGGGGGGGGCTGTGTATATTACTGAGGGGGGGGCTGTGTATATTACTGATGGGGAGCTGTGTATATTACTGAGGGGGGCTGTGTATATTACTGATGGGGGGCTGTGTATATTACTGATGGGGGGCTGTGTATATTACTGAGGGGAGCTGTGTATATTACTGAGGGGGGGCTGTGTATATTACTGAGGGGGGGGCTGTGTATATTACTGAGGGGGAGCTGTGTATATTACTGAGGGGGGGCTGTGTATATTACTGATGGGGAGCTGTGTATATTACTGAGGGGGGACTGTGTATTACTGATGGGGGGCTGTGTATATTACTGAGGGGGGGCTGTGTATATTACTGAGGGGGGGCTGTGTATATTACTGAGGGGGAGCTGTGTATATTACTGAGGGGAGCTGTGTATATTACTAAGGGGGGACTGTGTATATTACTGAGGGGGGACTGTGTATATTACTGAGGGGGGGCTGTGTATATTACTGAGGGGGGGCTGTGTATATTACTGAGGGGGGCTGTGTATATTACTGAGGGGAGCTGTGTATATTACTGAGGGGGGGCTGTGTATATTACTGAGGGGGGACTGTGTATTTCTGATGGGGGGCTGTGTATATTACTGAGGGGGGGCTGTGTATATTACTGATGGGGAGCTGTGTATATTACTGAGGGGGGACTGTGTATTACTGATGGGGGGCTGTGTATATTACTGAGGGGGGGCTGTGTATATTACTGAGGGGGGGGCTGTGTATATTACTGAGGGGGGGGCTGTGTATATTACTGATGGGGAGCTGTGTATATTACTGAGGGGGGCTGTGTATATTACTGATGGGGGGCTGTGTATATTACTGATGGGGGGCTGTGTATATTACTGAGGGGAGCTGTGTATATTACTGAGGGGGGGCTGTGTATATTACTGAGGGGGGGGCTGTGTATATTACTGAGGGGGAGCTGTGTATATTACTGAGGGGGGGCTGTGTATATTACTGATGGGGAGCTGTGTATATTACTGAGGGGGGACTGTGTATTACTGATGGGGGGCTGTGTATATTACTGAGGGGGGGCTGTGTATATTACTGAGGGGGGGCTGTGTATATTACTGAGGGGGAGCTGTGTATATTACTGAGGGGAGCTGTGTATATTACTAAGGGGGGACTGTGTATATTACTGAGGGGGGACTGTGTATATTACTGAGGGGGGACTGTGTATATTACTGAGGGGGGGCTGTGTATATTACTGAGGGGGGGCTGTGTATATTACTGAGGGGGGCTGTGTATATTACTGAGGGGAGCTGTGTATATTACTGAGGGGGGGCTGTGTATATTACTGAGGGGGGACTGTGTATTTCTGATGGGGGGCTGTGTATATTACTGAGGGGGGGCTGTGTATATTACTGAGGGGGGACTGTGTATTACTGATGGGGGGCTGTGTATATTACTGAGGGGGGGCTGTGTATATTACTGAGGGGAGCTGTGTATATTACTGAGGGGGGGCTGTGTATATTACTGAGGGGGGGCTGTGTATATTACTGAGGGGGGCTGTGTATATTACTGAGGGGAGCTGTGTATATTACTGAGGGGGGGCTGTGTATATTACTGAGGGGGGGGCTGTGTATATTACTGAGGGGGGGCTGTGTATATTACTGAGGGGGGCTGTGTATATTACTGAGGGGGGGCTGTGTATATTACTGAGGGGGGGCTGTGTATATTACTGAGGGGGGACTGTGTATTACTGAGGGGGGCTGTGTATATTACTGAGGGGGGCTGTGTATATTACTGAGGGGGGCTGTGTATATTACTGAGGGGGGGTTGTGTGTCTCACTGACTCGGGCTGTGTGTATTACTGAGGGGGGCTGTGTGTCTCACTGACTGGGGCTGTGTGTATCTCACTGACTGGGGCCTTTGTTTCACTGAGGGGGCTGTGATAAATGTAATGTTTTATTATAATGTATGTATGAATGCCCCATGTTGGCCACACCCACAAAACAATGAAGTCACGCCCTCTTCGGTGCTGCCGCTGCGCGGCGGCATAAAGCTTCTTTCATGCTTGAACTGAGGTGGGCCTCTGTATTTTAAATGCCAGGGCTGATTTTTAGTCCCAGTCCGGCCCTGCTTCCCTCCCTATACTTTCAATGGATCATCTACTTGTCCCCGATAGTACTGTTTTTCGCTAACAAAACGGTGCGTGAAAAATAGATTTGAATAAGGGGTAAAGTTACCGCACTCCCAAAATGAGTGAAAACCATGTTAAAATCACTTACCACAGTGTTAATAACATTACCGGTGAGAATTAAATTCCCCCTAAATCAAAGAAAAAGATCCCTAAGTGCAATAACATGTCAGCAGGCATTTTAAACAAGCTTTACAAGCTATAACAAACAAAAAGTAGTAGGAAGGAGCTGGGGGCAATAGGTGAAGACTCAGGGAGCGCATACGGCCCTAGGGCCATCTGTTGCCCACCACTGTTTTAAAGTTTAAACAATATTTTTTGACAAGTGAGATTCCAGGCACCTGTAATCTTCCTTTAAGATTAGTGACTGGTACACAGCTTTGCAAGGCAAGATGGCTTATTTTGCAAAGGGGAAATTGTTAAAGTGTTAAAGATTGGAGGGAGTCTGCAGATTTAGGTATTGTTGTAATTGTGCCAGTCTAAGCGGAATGGTAAGCACAAGATTTTATTATGTGCTCAAGATATTTAAATGAGTTTCCAGAGTTGGAGATAAGACAATCTTGAAGGCACTGCTTACTTTGGATGATGGCCAGAGCTTAATTTTAACATCACCTGAAAGGTGCCATTCGTTTCTACTTTAAACAGGGTTCAATTTGCACATCCTAAGCATATGCGATAAAGGTTGCGGCAAGGACATAAGTCACAAGTAAAGCAATGTATTTAAAATGTACAGAATATACATATAGCACTTGATATGAAAGGCAGCTCAAATGACCTTTTACTTTGCTGAGTCCAATAATGGCTAAACAACGCATGTGGGGGAAATAGGACATTGTTCAACCTAAAGAAGGTGAAAGTAGACTGTACTTTGACTTTACATTCACCCTATGCAGAGTGTAAGCTCAGCAGACAGAGTAAAATGAATGTACAAATGCATTTAACTGCATTGACAAAGTGCAATAATTCATAGTAACCAATCAGTAATTAGCCCGTCCAGTGCAAATTACATAAAGAAAACTACGTTGTTATTGGTTCCTAATGGTTGCTGCACCATTGCACCTTTTTAGCAAACAACCCTACTACCTATCTGTATTACAGAGCATAGATTGGGCAACCGAGGCTCCAGCCTAGGGCCCAGTGGGAAATGGGGCTCAGGCTAGTCTAGCCCATTTTGATCTGTTTTTGTTTTGGGTTTTTTTACAAATTGATAAGGGGAAGGGAGGGGGGGGGCAAATGGGTTTATTGTCTAGGTCTTCATGAGATCATAATCGGACTCTGAACGCACATGTGCTCTCATAGTAAGAGGACGCCTTCATGCCATTTCTACTTTTTCATTAGCATTATTGTAGAAAACAAGAAGTTGTAGCTTCACTGTTAGGTGTGATTCATGTTCAAGTGTGAAAATATCTCACCTCGGGTGAATAACGCCCTCTAAAAATAGCTCTTTTAGATAATATATTATAAAATGATTTTGATATTTGTAGAGCTTTATTATTATTATTAATATTATTATTTATAAGGCACAACAGATTCCGTAACGTCAGACAATCATACAAATACAGATATGACACAATGAATACAATAATAAAATCACAAATACATGAGTCAGTCATACATAAGTAGCACAGATGAGTGTGAGTAAGCTTGTGGTGGAGCACACAGAAGATAGCATAAGACATAACAGGATAGAGACTGACAGTAGACAGACATAAGGTAATAGGTAGAGAGGACCCTGCCCGTCAGAGCTTACATTCTAGCTTGGGGGCTACACTTACGCTTTCATCCGATTATCGTGCCATTCACAAGATAAAAGACTGTTAGGTCTGATATCGTATATGTGTGCGCTCCAACGATCATGTTTTATCACACCAAAGCACATCGTATGGTTTCATTGGAGTTTATAACCGGACTAAAAATCTCTATTAATGATGGAACGATGTTGGGCAAATCCTGCAGTCTGTATGCACTCACTTCCAGCAGTGTAGGCAGATCTCCATAGAGCTTACAGAGCCACAATCCTTTCAGCCCATGGTTATGACAGATGAAGATCACAGATCTGAAGGTAAATTGTGTAGGTGTGTACTCATAAACTGGCATCTGATTGGGACTTTTAGTCGTTAGTAAAATCGTTAAAGATATCACATCAGGAGAAATGTTCAGTAGTACACTTACATTTGCCTTAATTAAAAGACAAACTAGGTGGCACTACTGCTATTCTTAGCTATACGATCTCATTACAAAACCAAATATGCAGAATAGGTAAAAAAAATAAAACTATACTCACATTTTTTTTTGTGCCCATTGTTTGGAAAATAGATACTAATTACAACTATGTTATAACGCTGGTATAATTTTAGATACTATTCATAACTAGGGTGTATTTTCCCACTATACAGGAGGTATACCACCAGCGTTGACCACACTGTTAATTTTATTAAAAAGAGCAAAGAATGAAATATAAAGTAATACATAAAGATACATTTAGTATGGAGGTATCAAAGAGTAATTATGTATGGCTACCCTCATAGACGGCAGATTATATGCCTCCATAGACAGAAATGTAAGTGACTTTTTTTACATAAAAAATGCCGGACTTACAAAACAGTATTATTGATGAAAACATCAAGAATCAAAAACACTGTCTTCAATCAACAATTTGACTGGTACTTTTGCTAAGACATCAGCTGGATCTGTGAACCAAGCTGGATATTACAGAAATCCAAGCAATGGAGGATGGTCCCTTGCTCCACAGTCATTTTAGCTATTTATCCACCTCCCTCAGCCTTACAGCTTTCATCCTAACCCAGTTAATCCTGACCTATATGCTTCAACAACATTATAATGCAGCTAAACGCAGATGCGCTCACCTTCCAGGTATAGGGGCTTATAACTACCAAGGGCTGGTTGGTCACATGACCACTCAGTTCCTTTACAAAATATTAAAGACTCTCATAGACTCTTGTAGGCCACACCCAATAAGGCCTTAAATAATATATGAAAAATATAGTTCCATGTAAGACCTGCATGCAATGAGGTACCCTTGATGCTGGGATGCAGGCTTAACTGTTTTGAAAATGTAAACCAATACCTTATGTTTTCATTTTGCTAGATACACAGTTATGCAGTATTAAGGATAAGCACTGACAACAAGTGTCTTTTTGTCTCAGAGATTACCGGTGTGGTGGGGCTTCTTTTCTAATCAGTGCTTGATAGGCTGCCAGTGCCTGTGGATCTGTAGTGCCCAGGGCACGCAGCATTGGCTGAGATCCCACTGGTGCCCATCTCTAACAAGGTCTCTGCACTGCAAGGTCTCTGCACTGGATCTCCATGTCACTGCTTTTCCTTGGGGCCTGTCAACATTTTGGGCCCTGGATCTTTGCTGTCTTGGTCCTGGGTATGATGTGCTTCTACCAGGTCCCTGTGGTCCTCCTCCAGTGGTGTCCTTGCTCAGTTCTCATTACCTGAATCCCGACAACTGTAAACTTTATTGGGACATGCACGTTGCTCTTCTGGTCTCATCTCTGGGACCTGCTGTTTCTGAGCCTCAGCACCATATAACCCTCTGCACAATAGTGTACCCCACCCCATCATGACCCATGCTCCACAAGGAATGGTCATTCCTGCAACTCCTGGAGCTTCCACTTGAACTGATGTTTCCGACCCATCTTGGTGCCTCCTCAAGGCATTTTGTCTCCCCTCCACCTGTACATTGACCTTGCCTCAACATTCCTGCTCCCTCCAACCAGGCTTTCCTCTTTCAACTTGGCCTGTTCCCATCCTACCTCACATTAAAGGCACAGACATTACCAGATCTCACCCATAGTCTTCACTCCTGGTCCCAAGAGTTCATTATGTTCAACAAGTTAGAGAGACACGTAAAATATTTAATACTAATACTTTTAAGAGCATCCTTTCATTCAATTCACAATAACGAATGCAAGTGTAATCATTTATGTAATTAACCTTTCACTACTAAGCCACTTTTTATGAGAGAAAAAAGTGTTGTACATTAATTTTGTTTAGGACAAAGTTATTGTATGTAATACAAATGCTGCTAGTATATTTGAAGTTCATGCTCATGTAATATTCATTGATAGATAGTTGCCTGTCCAGCATCTTCTTCGGAGTGTACACAGCCAGATCCAGGCTTCTTATGGTCTGCGGTGAGTCTTATGCATGTGTTAAGTACAGGAGCAAAATGTATCAAAGTGCAATTTTGTCAACAATTTGAAATTGCTACTAATCGCTCTAAATCAATGGCGATAGTATGCGCCATGCTGTCATATTTATTACATTTTGATTTTGAGGGTTCAAATTAAAATCGCTGTTGTTGTCTAGGTATGTGTAGTGGTTTTCACACAGCAAGAAAAGCTTTAAATCAACAGTGTTTAAATCGCGATTTTCAAAGCAATACTCATTTCTGATTGGTTGCAAAACTTAACATTGTAAACTTATGCAATTTTGACCTTACTAACACTATAAAAGCCTATCTACTTCCTTAGTTCAGTTGATAGGGTTGCAGGATTTATAGTGGAAAGAGCAGGAGAGTGGTAAGTTTTGGAAAAAGGGTATTGTGCGTGTTCATTTGTGTACCTGTTGGTTACTTTTGATTATCGGGCCTTATTTGTTTTATAGGCTGTGTATTTTGAGCATGTATTATTTGTGGGAGTGTGTTGGGGGTTTTCTTTTCTTACACCTGTGTTTCTTGTGTGTTTAAGATAGTGAGAGGAAGGATAGGGGAGCAGTCTAGGGACAGTGGAAAGGAGGACAGAGATTGAGAGGAGCAAGTAGGTGAGGAAGGTCAGGAGCTTCAGGAAGAGACACCCACAGATTAATAGAGTTTTTGGGGCAATTTTTATAGGCACCTGTTATGTCCAAATCTATCGTTTGCAATAAAGATTCTACAATGCGATTGCTGTGGTTCAAAAACACTTAGGTTTTATTTGCAATATTAGAACAAGACAAAGTTAGGTATGCTTAATCATGCGCTTGTTAGCACTTACACAAGCTTATGAATGCTCTGGTTTCCGAAGCCAGAGGTGAACAATTTATACACTGTACAGTTGTAAAAAGCAGTGACATCACAAAGATACACAGTTACAATATTAAGGTCTTCAGTCATAATTCCAAGGGTCTTGACCTCCCAAGAACTAGACATAGCATTGGTGGTTTCTTCTGGTCATTGTTCTTTGAGATTGCCAGATGTCCTTAATCAGATTCCCGCCTCTAGACCTGTATAAACTGTTTCTTATCCCTAAATAATGCGATTGCGAACAGAATGAGATCAAACTCGATGTAATTAATATGTTGGAAACCTTAATCAGCTTTTTCATCACATTATATTTTGTATTAATTAAAATAAATAGATTACCGTATATACTCGAGTATAAGTCGACCCGAATATAAGCCGAGGTACCTAATTTTACCACAAAAAACTGGGAAAACTTATTGACTCGAGTATAAGCCTAGGGTGGGAAATGCAGCAGCTACTAGTAAATTTCAAAAATAAAAATAGATACCAATAAAATTACATTAATTCAGAGACCTCAATAAACAGTACTGAAGGGAATGTTGGTATATCCGGAGGCTCCAAACTGTATAGGACATAACAATAAGGAACAATGCAGAGCAGTGTTGGGAGTGTATAACTCACAATTTCTTGATAGCCGTGCTCAGTCCATCCGCGGTATTCCTTAAAGATTGCAAGCAAACATTCAGTTCGGGTGCGCAGCCTATAATAGCCATCCAGACACAAAGTCATATGAAGGAAAGTTCCTAGCTCCGTTTGGTCCTACCACTCCAATAGCATTAGCAATAGTTACACACATCAGTGATTGTGACACCTGTGTTATTCAATGTCTGATATCTGTCTCATATATTTCTGAACGTTATATTGGGCAGCTTGTAATGTAAGTTTAGCGATTAGCCAGATGCTGAACGTCACTCGCGTTACAGGAGAGCTTCAACGTGTAAAATTCTGCATAAAAGATCCCATATCTGCATCCGGACACTCTCCACCGTGGTGCAATGGGGCTGTCAGTTCGTACATATTGTTTTGTGTTGCTCATTCCATCCTTTATTTTATCATGCATGTGCTGCTCGTCAGACACCGTTTTTCATTCATCTGTGAATATGGAGGGTACTCGGACCGAGCCCATTCTCCCGTTTGCGCTCTCATTGCTATTCCGCTCCACCTCCCCCCGCATGTCTCTTTGACAGCCTACAGAATTTTACACAGAGTTACTGTCTCCTGCAGAGCTCTCAGTGTACTTGGACAGCATCTGACTGTGCAGGGACCCGAAGTCCTCGTCAGACGGGCTGTTTCTATGACTGATCACCCGATAGATGCCACAGTCCAACACGTTGAAGCTCTCCTGTAACGCGAGTGACGTTCAGTACTGTTTATTGAGGTCTGGATCTTCATCACCCGAGTATAAGCCAAGGAGAGCTTTTTCAGCACAAAAAATGTGCTGAAAAACTCGGCTTATACTCGAGTATATACGGTAAACTTATTTGCATGTTGCTATTTGCTAAAATAATTATTCGATTACGTACTAATCGCATCGCAACCAATATTGTTGTAGAGAAAATATTAATTACCATTACTATTATCCAATTATTAAACTTCAACACATCATTAGCCTGCAATCGCAGCGTCATACATATGGCGACTTGTATTGTTGCAAAAGTCAGGATGACGATTTGTAGTGTGTCGAGTTTGGTTACATCAGTTTACTGGCAATTTACTGTTTTTGTTGGTCTATGTGAACAAGACCTGGGGGCGACCGAATACTGTTAAACACTCAGGGCTAGATTTACTAAGCTGCGGGTTTGAAAAAGTGGGGATGTTGCCTATAGCAACCAATCAGATTCTAGCTGTCATTTTGTAGAAAGTACTAAATAAATGAAAGCTAGAATCTGATTGGTTGCTATAGGCAACATCCCCACTTTTTCAAACCCGCAGCTTAGTAAATCTAGCCCTCAAACTCTATAGGACAAGGGGGCTGCTAAATGTCCACAAATATCCTGCTATAATGTCTTTTTTTCTGGTGACCATTACATTATAACTACATAACTATTTATAGAAAATCAAATTCTCACTGACCAAGTCTTTTCTTTGATCATCCGGGAACTTTCTAACAGTCTAAGCCCAGGAGAGTGTTGGTCATCAAGTTGAAACCCTGATGGTTCCAGATCCTACTACCGAACATAAACTGAACCTTCCTGGAAACAAGGAGTCTTCTCTGAGGATCACTGAAGTTTTACAAATTTCCGAGATAGTTGCAATTATTTTATAAACTGCTACCATGATCTCCAGGGTCACAGAAGCAGCAAGTGGGGATAATTATTTCTCTTTTTCAATACTCTCAGGCTTGGGTTTTTAATTTGAATTCTAAAGTCTGAAGTTGTCTTCTGTTAACTCTTTCTTCAAGACTTTGATAAGTTTGGCTTATGCCTTTATTGTGGTGAAAAAGTTCAGGGTTCCAGTCTGGGAAACAAATACTTTTTCCAAATGTTGCCAGAATATATATACCAGTTGAACTTCAATGAACTTGTTTTAATGTCTAAACATTCTTAAAATGTGGTTCTACAGGAAGGGACCTAGATCTTGAATTTTCTAAGGCTTTATATGTTTCTTTAGTTCCTATTAAATTAAAGTTTAGCTTTGGATAACAGACCTTTGAAGGATTGTATGATTTCTTTTGTAACTAATAAGATTTGTGTGACCACATTTCATCCTTGTAAGTTCATCTCTTTGGTTGCCTAAGCAAAATTTGCTAAAGGATTGGAAGATGGGTGAGATAACTAAAGGCAGTTCACATTGATTCATATCGTATTACCGCATAATAGACATTACGATTGTCTTATTGACCCTCCCTCTAAATGAAAGGTTTATGTTTTGTCCAAACCTGAGAGCAATATTGTGAAAAAATACATAGAAGACAATATTAATCGTAGTTTTATTTGCCCTTTCATTTCTCCTGCCGGAGGAGGGGGTTTTCTTTGATAGTAAAAAATATGGAACACTATGGTGGTATTTGTGTATCTGCCCTTGTACTGATTACAGAGATCTAGCTTTTAATAATGTCAATATAATAGAATTACAGTTAAGAATAAATATCCCTTACCTCTTTTAAGTGACCTATTCAATCAAATACAGTGAGTCAAGATCTTCACTAAGCTAGATTTGGGCGAAAAATCTAATTTGATACTGATCAGACAAGGGAATGAATGAAATATGACCTTTACCACCAGAGATAGGCATTATGAATATTTAGTCATGCCATTTGATCTCTAATGCGCTGGCTGTTTTTCAGGGTTTTTTCAATTAAATTTTCAGACAATTTTAGGGTGATTTGTAGTCATTTCTTGATGCTTTGTTAATTGTCTCATCTGCCTTGGAGGAACATCGTAACCATATCCATTCAATGTCAACCAAGAGAAAATGTTGTGCATGCTGAACTGGAGAAAGGTATTTTTTTAAATGACTGACGTTCCATTTCTTGGATATATACCAACTGAGGGTTTTAAACAAATGCCAGAAAGGTTCAAACTGTAATGGATTGGGCTCAACCCATGAACTCGGTGCTTTGACAATTACTATAGACAAGTCATTGAGAATTAGTTGAACCCATTGCTACTTTAACTGAAAAGGAAAGTAAATTGTAAGTATTGCCCTTATATCTTACAGGCAGATATGGCCTTCAAGAAACATCATCAAGCATTTATCTTAGCCACAGTTTTGTAGCACCCTGATAGAGAGGCAACTTATTATTGTGGAGGATGATGCCTTTGAGGTGCATGATGTTCTCTAAACACTCTAAATTTAATTTTCCAGAAAATACTATGCCAAGCAATGGAAGGCACACTTATAAAAGTCAAATAATTAGATCATAAAAAGAAAGGTATCATCTAACTGACCTGTAATATACTGTTATTTGTGTTTTCTTCAGTGAAATGTAAAATAATGTAATGATGGTCACATGCTTACAATGTGGATGTAAATCTTAGCCTGGGAGTCCCAACATTTGGAAATGAAAAACCTGGACACCATGTGACCTACTATATTCCTGCCCATAAAATCCAATTCATGTTTTTTCTTAGGTCCCACATCTGTACAGTATATATATATATATATATATATATATATATATATATACGGATCAATTTCTTATTCTGTAAATTGGATTTTTCAGGAGTTCATATTATGGGGAATTGTGTATTGTGGTTGTCAGTTGAAATTTTTGTGTGGGAAAAAGGGAACTATGTTGAGAAGATATATTTGAGTCCTGATCTTGGCCTCGTTTTACCAAATTGGACTGTCTTGCGTGTGGCCCCAAAAAATCACAAACAATGTGTTTGCCGCTGTAATGACCAAGGCCATTTGGATGTAATGTTCAAGATATCAAGTTAAGCCTAGTCAGTTTGTCATTGAATTCTGTAATACCCAGGAGTTATTGAATTATTATGTAGCACATAAGCAGATGTAAATAGTGTACACACTATAGCAACTTTGTGCTTAATAGGATATTACATCTAAGATACAAGTAGCTTTATGTAACATAGCTACCGTGTTTCCCCGATAATTAGACCTACCCCGATAATAAGACCTACTCCCACTTTCCCTTTATGCTCCAAAATAAGCCCTACCCCGATAATAAGACCTACCTTAATCCCCATTTTGTCCGGTCCCTGCGCTTCAATCCATGGCCCCAACTCCACCTCCCTGCATGAAATGGATGCCGCTGTGGCATCCAATCACAGCTGCAGCGCTCACGGTCTCACAGTGAGCGCGCACCTGCCCCCGTGCGTGCCAGCGTCATTTGTAGCAGCGCCGCGGAGGAGAGAACAGAAAAGATGGAAAGAGAAGAAGGAAAGAAACGGTAAATTAAGTATTAAAAAAGGACTGAGGGGGCATGATGTGGGAAAAAGCAGGACTGAAAATGGCGAGCGGAGTACAATAAGCTCAGTCAACAGGTGGATGAGGGAAAAGCTAAGAAGCGCAGGTCTGGATCAGGTCGGCAACCCTTATATCCTGAGCTGGAAGACATCATTGGTGAATGGATTGCTGACAGGAGAGCAAAGACGTTGGTTGTGCGCAGGGCTGATATTCAAGAATTTGCCCTTTCAATGGCACCACAGTTTGAAATGGCCCCAGAAGGATTCAAAGCATCACAACACTGGTTGGACGGTTTCCTTCAGCGATATGAACTGTCTCTAAGAAGATCAACAACACTGTTTAAGCTGGAAGATGTTGAAGTTATTAAACGTGCACTTGCATTCAAGTCCTTTGTTGATGGGATCGACTTTTCTAAATACCAAACCTGCAATATGATTGCTATGGATGAAACTGCAGTGTTTATGGGTCAAGGATCTCAAACGACAGTTAATCACAGGGGTGCCACGTCAATCTACATTCCCACCACTGGTGCCGAAAGTGCACGAGTTACCTGTGTTTTGGCAATTCGTCTGGATGGAAAGAAAGCCACACCTCTAATCATCAGTATGGGCAAGAAAGATAAGATTGAACGTGTTTCAGGCATTTATGTTCTTGAAACCGAAAAAGCCTGGTGCACACAAGCAGTTATAAGGAAGTGGCTGGATTTAATGCTGCCACTTGTTTTGCGAAGTGACCAAAGAGGTCTGATAGTCTGGGATTCAGCCAGCACTCACCGCGCTAAAGACATGAAGATCTTCCTTGCAGAGAGAATAGATTAAGTAATGATTCCCGCAGGATTGACTGCCTATCTCCAGACTCTTGATATTGCAATAAACAAGCCATTCAAGGACCATTTGCGCATGGAAGTCAATGACTACATTGAAAATAGAATGGAAAGAAATCAGCGTGGAAACTTTGTGAAGCCCCGTCTGCAAAAGGTCGTGACTTGGGTGAAGAAGTCATGAGATAAAATTACTGACAGCTGTGTCACCAATGCACTGCGAGCAGGCTACCTGGACAAGACATGCTCATTTAAGGAGAGCTATATTGCTGGACATGACAGATTGGGTCCACTTCTTCTGCAGAAAATGGAGGCGCAAGAAATCCAGGCCGGAATTCGGGGAATGAACACTTATGATGATGTTGTTGAAGAAGATGACATGACCATTTTTGAATAAAGGTAGGATTTTTTTGTTCATAATTACCTGTTTATTGAAATTGCTGTCAATGTTAATTAGAATAAGACCTACCCCGAAAATAAGCCCTATACAATTTTTTTCCCCTTCAAAAAAAATAAGACAGTGTCTTATTATCGGGGAAACATGGTACTAATAAAATTCACAAATATACATAAAAATTTCAGGACTAAAGATATTTGAGCAGGGCTGGACTACTCACTAGGCAACCTAGGCTCCTGTCTAGGCCCTTTGGCCACCCAGATATCCTAACCATTTTTTTTCCAATGGGCCTGTTGAAAATGGTGTGCTGAGGCTTGTAGTTCCACAACAACTGTAGTCATCTTGGAGTGTTGGTGGTGGGGAGGGGTTATCCTTGGTTATATGAAGCTCAACTTTACAGGGGAATACCATAGGAAAGGCATTTTGGCAGAGCCAATCAGAGCGGGGGGATCACCAAAATCTTGCCTGGGTCCCATGGGGTCTTAATCCAGCTCTGCATTTGAGATAGTGTTGTACTTGTAAAGGTGGACAAGAGTGGAAGCTCCACAAATAGTAGACTTGCGGCCAGTTACCCCAGTGAAGGTCGCTGCAGTCTACTCATATTGGGGTACATGTTCAGGGATAATTATAAAGCTGCCACTTGGCATGGTTCTGCACTACTGGGGGTGAACACAGCAATGATGGACTTCAAAGGGGTGATCTATTGAACAATATGAACACTATTCTGTCAATACTAATGGTACGGACTTCAACTGGACAGAGCAAGACTACAAAGTGCTGCGCTCAGAATCCATTCAGGGTTTGCCGTTAATACAGTTACACTGTGTGGCTGCCTGTTTTAGAGGCAACCAAATGTAGGCAATTCATTTAAAAATTAACATTTTTCTTGCTACAAAAGTCAAATTTTCTGTGGGTTTTACCTTGCTTGCCTTTGACCCAGGTACGGCTGTTTCTTAACCCGTCCCCCCTAACAGTCGCAATCTACTTAAGACAATATTGGATGACAGAAGTCAGGAAACAGAGGATTCAGAGATACATACAGGACAATCACATCAGTCAGATATTTGCATTGTAAGCAGACAGAGTTAAATTTATCAAGCTGCGAGTTTGAAAAAGTGAAGATGTTGCCTATAGCAACCAATCAGATTCTAGTATCATTTATTTAGTACATTCCACAAAATGAAATCTAGAATCTGATTGGTTGCTATAGGCAACATCTACACTTTTTCAAACTCGCAGCTTGATAAATTTACCCCATAGACTTAGCCTGTTGCTAATATTAGATGCGTTCCATGTCTCTGGTGTAGATGATTCTTCAGATAGGGAAGACATTTTCCAAAGTGCTTCCAAAAGGGGCCAAGCTTTCGGAAAAGTATGGGCAGCTGGTCTGTGGACTTAAGGTCTTTGTCTCTATTAGCAATGTAGCATCCATTTGGCCCTTTCGGACTTCAAAAATTTGTAAAAGTGACTCAGAAACCATTACTCAGATATCAGCTAACTTTTTAATATTATTTTGATTCAGTATAAGATAGCAATGTGGGCCATGTTCTACTCACAATATCAATAAAATGCAGGTGAATTAGCATATTAATTGGCCATTTGTATAGTCTGTTTTCAGTATTAAACATCTTGCATTTCAGTTTTTAAAACATATGAACTTCTGTACTCAGTAAGTATACTTTTTTATCTTAAACTAGGCATTATCTTTTAATGTGATTACGTCCAATGCACATTAAATTTTTCTCTATGTCAGAGCGCAGTCATTTAAATTCAGCCATTTTGATTAATTACAATGAATAATTGCTGTAGTAATATTTATGTTCACTACCTAATCTGCATTGTTATAAATTTGGATAGATTAAACAGCTGGTAAGATGAGCTTTGGAATTCAGTTACTATTACACTCATAATGAAAGCTTGGGAACATTATTTTTATGTTTTTCATGAGAATACTTTACAATAGATGAATTTTGTACTATCACAGGGTACGTTTTTATACATTGCATAATTCAAAGCACAGTTTTCATGAACATTTAGTGTGTCCTGAACTAGAGACACTGAATTTTATTAAGGCTGAGTTAATGCATTTGCTTTTCAGTAGCTTAAAGTTAAAAAATACTTTTACTATATATCTACTGGGAGTTCAGCTGGTCACATGAGACCGTATCCTATATAATTCACTATAATTAGCGTTTTCAGATGAATTGGCAGTGTTAGGTAGGTGCGGATGTACCCACAAGAGGTGTGTTACTAAATGCAGGATTTGCAGGAAAATAGGGGAAAAACCTACAGGCTCCTGATATTTACAATCATTGGGAGGTAGCAAACCCATAGCACCGTTGATAGACGAGCAATACACAGGTAGAGAGCGAAGCCATAGCACAGGTAACAGACAAGCCCCTATGACAGGTAGGGAGCAAAGCCATAGCACAGGTAACAGATGAGCCCGTAGCACAGGTAGGGAGCAAAGCCACAGCGCAAGCAACAGACGAACCCGTAGGACAGGTATGGAGCAAAGCCATAGCACAAGTAACAGATGAGCCCGTAGCACAGGTAGGGAGCAAAGCCATAGCACAAGCAACAGACAAGCCCGTAGGACAGGTAGATAGTAAAGCCATAGCACAGATAACAGATGAGCCCGTAGGACGGGTAGGGAGTAAACACATAGCACAAGTAACAGACGAACTGGTAGGACAGATAAGGTGTTAAGTCATATCACAGGTAACAGACGAGCCCGTAGCAGAGGCGGGCTGGACTGGGGGGCAGGGGTGCATCGGCCCCCCGGGCTGCTCAGTCTAGCCGCTGTTTAAAGCGCCAATGCCATGACCCTAACTTGTAAATTAAATATTCAAGTGATGGGATCCTGTCATTAGCGCTTTAAATACAAACATATCACTGCGGCTATGAGCAGTGACGCAAGTTTGAAATGCCGGAATCTACAGCACTCGTGATGTAGCGTAAGGAGATCCCCTATTGGCCGGCTATGTAAACTGTCATTTTTTTTGTAAGTCATTATTTTATTTTCTTAGGCATTCTAACAATCAGATTTTTTTTGAGGTTTCTCTGATGTCGGTAATACAGTCATCAGAAAATGATACTCAACCCGGTCTTACTACTTATGTGTCCTCCTCTTGGATGTGCAAAAGTGAGCTACACAGGGGAATGCAATTTTATCAGTGGGGATCTGAGGATTTTCTATCTGATATATTTGGCTATAGTCTGTTATAACTAATCGTTTCACTTTATCCAAACCACTGCACTCAAATGAACAGCCCTTGTGACTGAGCACTATAAGTATCCATCATGCCCCATAATCATGTTTCATGACACAGGCATGAATAGGTACGCTGTGTATAGTGCAATGAAAGGGAAAAAGATCATCTCTATTACATTAATAAGATTAAAATCTTATTATTCTGTAGTTGGCTGTATAGAATGGAACAATCAGTCAGGCACCCTTTTTCTTCTTGTCTGCTTTACAAACGTGATCCCTAAGTCATTTTCTCACCCACAATTATATTGGGAGCTCAGACGTATTAATAAACTACAAATCTCTGAGTTATGGTTAGCTGGGGTAGTTAATTATGGTTCAGTGACTTACACTTCCCTTCCGCTGTACACCATAAGTCAGCTACTTTATTTTTTATTTCACCACAAATAAAATGATGGCCCTTTTCCTCATGGTAAGGGAGCCGAGCCGGGGATTAGGGCAGCGTGTGATCTACAAGTGAGAGGCAATGGCCCATTACAGATCTCTGCAGATGGGTGTGCATACATTTCCTAGGTGTCATGAATGAACTGACATAATTATTATATGGTATGTTAAATAGACAGCTGGTGTTGTCTATACACACAACATATACTAACAATGAGGTATAGAGAACATGCTTTGGTTTCTGCCATATACACAATAATTTACAGCTATGAGAATGTCTCCCGCTTCCCGTTGTATAAAATTAGAAGATATTTCTAAATAAGATAAAAGATACTAGAATATACTTGTTAACTAGCGTGTGGAACCATACAGCACTAGAATTAATCTGTGTAACTAGTCTGCAAGCTTTAGAAATCCTCAATGCACTGAAATATTTACTGGGAAAAAAAATGGTTCAAAATGAATGTTCTTGTTTTTAGTTTAAACACTGTGATTATACACACTGTATACTATGGTGTGTTGTATGCATAACTAACAGAATCCAGACCACTAATACAGACAGGTCATATTTATATTCATTATGTTCCACAAATCCTTCCCTTAATTTAACCCTTTGTCTCCCTACACTTTATTGACATATTTCTTTATTAAGCCCCACATGTTTTATTTCCTCTGTTCACTTTCATCTTGGCCTGACCTTGTCAATTTTATTGCATCAATTCCTTGTCCTTTCTTCCACCACATTCATCTCTCCTGTAGGTTCACTTAATGTCGCTTTACTCTTTCCCCCCTTATGGACTTGTGAAAGACATACCTCCCTTGTATGAGCACCTATAGCCTGGGGCATGGGGTATGAGAAGAGGCACATATAATATGTTTGTGTAGCAATATATTATTTGTGTATGTTAGAATAATATTATCACATGTAGCCTGCATGGTATTACCAAAGAATGTTGCTGCAATGGTCCGATGCACAGCAGAGGAAAAGGGGCCTGATTCATTAAGGATCTTAAATGAAGAGGTGTCTTATTTCAGTCTCCTGGACAAAACCATGTTACAATGCAAGGGGTGCAAACTAGTTTTCTGTTTTGCACATAAGTTAAATACTGACTGTTTTTGTCATGTAGCACACACATATCAACTTTACATTTCAGTGTACAAATAAGCTATCAAGTATTTGTGTGCTACATGAAAAAACAGTCAGTATTTAACTTATGTGCAAAACAGTATGCTAATTTGCACCCCTTGCATTGTAACATGGTTTTGTCTAGGAGACTGAAATAAGATACCTTGTCATTTAAGATCCTTAATGAATCAGGCCCGAGATCATAATGTTCTAATCAGGGTCGGAAAACAAAAATGGGATAAAAAAACATCTTCTGTGTTTATTGTCACAAAACAAAACAGTAAGAAATACCTGGACACAAATAAATTAATTTGAAGTAACCAAGGCTCTCAGCTTTCCAAAAGATTGAACATGCAGGTAAATGTGTATTGTGCAACATATGTAACTAACCGTAACATAGACAGACAGCCTTCTGTAACTGCATGAGTAGACTACTTGCCATGGCCAACACAGAATGGGAAATTTAGTTCAAACTTTGAGGAAACATGACGCCTGTTGTCAAATTAAATGAGAAACACAAGGTTCCAGGAAAAGAAAAGGGGCTAGATTTACTAAGCTGCGGGTTTTCAAAAGTGGGGATGTTGCCTATAGCAACCAATCAGATTCTAGCTATCATTTTGTAGAAGGTACTAAATAAATGAAAGCTAGAATCTGATTGGTTGCTATAGGCAACATCCCCACTTTTTCAAACCCGCAGCTTAGTTAATCTAGCCCAAGGAGTTCTGTCAACATCTGCTATAAACTTCTACTAAGTGACAGCACAGGGTCTAATGAAATTGTCCACCACATACATCAAGATAAAACATCACTGCATGTTAGAAATGATCTACGTATGCTTATATTTGAAGGTGTGTTGTATGTGAAACGTGGACATGATAAGACACAGGGTTCACACGTAGCTCAGAATCTGAGAGAACTAGAATAGTTTGTTTTTGCTGTGGACCAGTTAGATGTTAGCACTGAGTATCTGAAAAATGCTATTTATCCAGCCAGATTTACATTGGTGGCGACAAAGGAAACTCTCTGGCCTTGAATTATCCAAATACAGAACACTGTCACTGGCTTTACAAATTGGTTACTCCCGAAAGCAAGCAGCCGATATAGTTGTTGGAGGAAACCATATGAAACAAAAGATCAGGCGAAAACTGTGATCACACTTCTTGAAACACAATACAGCACCTATGGTTGTGGGTGTGCTCTCTGGCAGACATTACAAACCTTTCTCACAAATTCTGAGAAAAAGGGAACACAACATTTGGAAGAAACCCCTACTTCCTCTGTTTAGAACATCTCTTAGTTCATATCATACTGTTCCATACTGTAGACAAGAAGGAGAAGCAGCAGAACCCTCTGGGAAGTATACACAAATGTGTTATGATCTGCCTTGTTTCTTTGTGTGCATTTTTGTTATGATCTGCCCTGTTTCTTTGTGTGCATTTTACCCTGTGTTATGATTTGCCTTGTTACCCTGTGTGCACATTACCCTGCAGTATCTGTGATTCTCCAGAGGAGCTGCTGTCCGGCCATTCCTCTATTAGGGGTTAACTAGCACTGCTAATTAATTATCCTCACCTGTCTGTGGCCTATATATGCCTGCTTATTCCTGAATCCTTTGCTGGTCATTGATGTTCCTAGCCTGCTCATGTGTCTGTTCCTTGATTACCTGCATGTTTCTAGCTGCTACTACAAACTGGTTTCAGTTAAGTCATCTGCTGCATTTCTTTATTATTTACTGCTTGTTTGCCAAGATCTGGAAATCCATTGTTCTATTCAGCGTGAACTGTTACTGTTTATTTTGCCTTACCTGGATTATACTTTTCTGCAATAAACAGTTTAAAACGTTTATATCACGTGTGTGGCTCCATGGCTGTAATTAAGGAAGTGTTTTTGAACAGAACCCTAACAGAATGACCAGCCAAAAAAGAAAGCCTTGGAGTCATGTGGAAAAACCCTGCTTCAGATTTCACCTGGAACTCTCATTGCAATTGATTTCATTTGTTTTCTCCCTGCAAACATGTCTGCTCTACAAATGGCTGAACAGCCTCTGCTTCAGTGTCTGCAAACTGACATAATTTTGTTACGCTCTCAGCTGGCTCAATTTTCTGCTATACTTTTGAACCTACTCAGGAGACTATCAGAATCTGTTTCTCTGAAATCCAATACTGTTGATTTGCTTCAGCCAACTCTGTCTGCTGCTGAAACTGTGCTGCCAGCACATCTTAATAATACTATGACAAATTTGCATTTAACTAACAACTACAGTGTAACAAATGCCCGGTTCACAGGTGGTCCACGCCCCCACCTGACCGAAGCGGAGCAACGGCGCAGAATAACCAACAAACTGTGTCTCTACTGTGCAAGTAATATACACTTTTTACAAGCCTGTCCTGTCCGCAGACCACGACAGCCTACCAAACCATCTTCTGTTACTTCTCTGCATTCTGGATTTGTTTACACTTCACCTATTCTGCTCCCTGGGATGAGACCCAATCTGCCAACCCCAGTTACCAGCTCTGAGGCGTCAGCTCCAGCCGCCTGTCCCGAGGTGCCAGCCTCTGTCTCCTGTCCCGAGGTGCCAGCCTCTGTCTCCTGTCCCGAGGTGCCAGCCTCTGTCTCCTGTCCCGAGGTGCCAGCCTCTGTCTCCTATCCCGAGGTGCCAGCCTCTGCCTCCTGTCCCGAGGTGCCAGCCTCTGCCTCCTGTCCCGAGGTGCCAGCCTCTGCCTCCTGTCCCGAGGTGCCAGCCTCTGCCTCCAGCTCTGAGGTCACATCATCTGCCTCCAGCTCTGAGGTCACATCAGCTGCCTCCAGCTCTGAGGTCACATCAGCTGCCTCCAGCTCTGAGGTCACATCAGCTGCCTCCAGCTCTGAGGTCACATCAGCTGCCTCCAGCTCTGAGGTCACATCAGCTGCCTCCAGCTTTGAGCCTGCTGCCACTGTGTCCGGTCCTGAGTCTCCTGCCACTGTGCTACCCGGTTCAGAATCTTCAGCCGCTGCCTCCAGTGCCGAGTCTTCAGCCGCTGCCTCCAGTGCCGAGTCTTCAGCCGCTGCCTCCAGTGCCGAGTCTTCAGCCGCTGCCTCCAGTGCCGAGTCTTCAGCCGCTGCCTCCAGTGCCGAGTCTTCAGCCGCTGCCTCCAGTGCCGAGTCTTCAGCCGCTGCCTCCAGTGCCGAGTCTTCAGCCGCTACCTCCAGTGCCGAGTCTTCAGCCGCTGCCTCCAGTGCCGAGTCTTCAGCCGCTGCCTCCAGTGCCGAGTCTTCAGCCGCTGCCTCCAGTGCCGAGTCTTCAGCCGCTGCCTCCAGTGCCGAGTCTTCAGCCGCTGCCTCCAGTGCCGAGTCTTCAGCCGCTGCCTCCAGTGCCGAGTCTTCAGCCGCTGCCTCCAGTGCCGAGTCTTCAGCCGCTGCCTCCAGTGCCGAGTCTTCAGCCGCTGCCTCCAGTGCCGAGTCACAAGCTGCTGTCGTTGTTCCTGAGCTACAGTCTGCTCCAGAGGGGGCGCTGCCCTTACAGTCTGCTCCAGAGAGGGCCCTGTCCCTCCAGTCTGCTCCAGAGAGGGCCCTGTCCCTCCAGTCTGCTCCAGAGAGGGCCCTGTCCCTCCAGTCTGCTCCAGAGAAGGCCCTGTCCCTCCAGTCTGCTCCAGAGAGGGCCCTGTCCCATGCGGTTCAGCCCGAGTTGCCAGTCCATGCGGTTCAGCCCGAGGTGCCAGTCCATGCGGTTCAGCCCGAGGTGCCAGTCCATGCGGTTCAGCCCGAGGTGCCAGTCCATGCGGTTCAGCCCGAGGTGCCAGTCCATGCGGTTCAGCCCGAGGTGCCAGTCCATGCGGTTCAGCCCGAGGTGCCAGTCCATGCGGTTCAGCCCGAGTTGCCGCTCCATGCGGTTCAGCCCGAGTTGCCGCTCCATGCGGTTCAGCCCGAGTTGCCGCTCTATGCGGTTCAGCCCGAGTTGCCGCTCTATGCGGTTCAGCCCGAGTTGCCGCTCTATGCGGTTCAGCCCGAGTTGCCGCTCTATGCGGTTCAGCCCGAGTTGCCGCTCTATGCGGTTCAGCCCGAGTTGCCGCTCTATGCGGTTCAGCCCGAGTTGCCACTCTATGCGGTTCAGCCCGAGTTGCCACTCTATGCGGTTCAGCCCGAGTTGCCACTCTATGCGGTTCAGCCCGAGTTAACATTTGGTGCTGTCTGCTCTGCGGCTCCTCACAGTGCTGTCTGCTCTGCGGCTCCTCACAGTGCTGTCTGCTCTGCGGCTCCTCACAGTGCTGTCTGCTCTGCGGCTCCTCACAGTGCTGTCTGCTCTGAGGCATCTCACAGTGTTATCCAGTCGGAGTGCTGTGCCCAGTCCGGGCTTCCCGTCAGATGTGCCCAACTTGCAGTCCCAGCCAGGGACTCCTGCTCTGCCGCCCCAGCCGAGGACTCTCCAGAGATTGCTGCACAAGCTGGGTACTCTCCAGAGTCTGCTATTGAGTCTGAATGCCCAAAAGCCTCTTCCGAGTCATCAGATCCTCCTCCAGTCCTCTTTGATGGAGACATCAAACAGTTTGTTACGGTACTCGAACTTTCCATGGAACAGTTCCAAGAATGTCCGGATTATTTTGTTGATCAATTTAACCAAGTGGGTTCAATTATTATGTGTTTTAGAGGGGAGCCACAAACCTGGGCCTTCTCATTACTAAATTCCGATGACCCCATTATTCATAATACCATGGACTTTGTTAATGCTGTTTGCAAGAAGTACTCTCCATCAACAGTTGATTTTCCTGGCCATAGTCCTATATATATATCTTCAAAAAATAAAAAGAACAATCACAAACAAACCTTGGTTACCGGCTTCATGAGCATTTCACCATCTTCTCATAAAATTAACAGTCCTGTTCCGACTCTAGGCTGGGACTCAGACTCTGAAAGCAAATTTTTGGAGGATACTAGAGAGTTAGTGGACGAACTTGCCAATTCTTCTGCTTCTGAAGAATTGGGTCTTCTCTGTACTCCATTAGAGAAGAGCCCAATTCTGTCTCCAGGGAGATCTTATAAAAAGAAAAAGAAGAGGAGAAAAACCTGAAAGGAGCATGTATGGAGCGTCTGGAATCCGCTCCTTAAAGGGGGGGCTATGTTATGATCTGCCTTGTTTCTTTGTGTGCATTTTTGTTATGATCTGCCCTGTTTCTTTGTGTGCATTTTACCCTGTGTTATGATTTGCCTTGTTACCCTGTGTGCACATTACCCTGCAGTATCTGTGATTCTCCAGAGGAGCTGCTGTCCGGCCATTCCTCTATTAGGGGTTAACTAGCACTGCTAATTAATTATCCTCACCTGTCTGTGGCCTATATATGCCTGCTTATTCCTATACAGCAGCCGCGGCGCTGTCAAAGAAGCGTCCGCGGCGGTGCTGTATTGTGTACAGCACCGCCGCAGACGCTTCTTTGACAGCACCACGGCTGCTGTATAGTACAGTGCTGCCGAAACGGAGCTGCTGTGTTTTCTTTTTCTTTTCCCCCCTAGCAATCCTGCGTGTGCCGCTGACATGGTTCATGTGCTCAAACCACTGAAAATGAGGATATGGACAGAAGCGAGCAGGGTGCTGCTCAAAAGCATCTAGATAAGTTTATTCCTGGGGATGATTGTGACATCTGCACACAGGCTGAACTGCACGCTCTACACAACAGGAGTAGGAAGGACATTAAGAATTATGTGTACAGCACAATAAAGTCAAATAGGGGAAAAAAAGGTTAAAAGAGGGCGAGAGGGGAGATTGATAGTTGTTCCATTACTGTCTGTGGATGATATTACCTAATTTTACCTCCTCAGAACAAGCGATATGTGGCTCCACACAAAATCAATAAAGGCAAAGAAGTAAAATTGTGACATAATTCCTATCTCTAACTTAAAATTTACTGAGAAAATTCAGTGAGAATAAGCAGGTGAGGTACCCATCACCACCACACACTGGAGGCAGCCATTTTGTGACCTGAATGAATAAAAGGTCATCTCACAAGTAACTAGTGACATCACTAGGAACTAGTGGCATCTTATCACAAGGTGCCTCGTACCTCAGTTTGGTCTCTAGATCTTAGTGAATTGACAGGTTGAATTCTCATTAATATTGCTTTAAGTACAGTACCTCTATTGTGTGAGAATCAGTAATCTACCATTTCCTTTACGCTGAAATTTCTCAGTCCATGATGGGTTCCTTAAAAGGTATTGTAGCCTGTAACAAATATATACTCTTTCCAGAGCAACAGTGACTCCAGGAGCCATCCATTATGAGGCAAGGCAGGGCCTCCATTACACACAGTATAGGAAACAGGAATCTGTGTCATCCCAACATATACATCATCACACGCATTTGTCTATTTCTTTCCACTGCACACAAGGAAACGTGATTTTCCAATTGTCTGGTTCATATCACCCTAAATAATACAGAAACAGTGCTCTAGTCTGGGGGGCTAATGGGTAACACCTCCAAGTGTGGAGTGAAATAAACACCTGGAAATCCAAAGCTTAGGATATGCAGTAATGAAAGTCTGACACGTTACCATCTTTTATAATGCTGCTATTGTACTGCAAATTAGATTAAGATTCATTTTAGAGCGCTGGGAGGGATTATGACATTAAAATAGATTTATGTTTTAGTATAGCCAGTGGTCGAAGTGAAGGTTTGGCGGTATGGAAGTTTAGAAGTAGTGTCACAGGGAAGGCAGTAGAAGAATATGCGCTTTGGCATACCACCATATACCAGCGATATAACATGTATCAAACAAGAGAGCAAAATACACCTATATCCAAAGTACTAACATTAATCATCTGTATTTTCAAGTGGAGATTAAATGATGCTCTGTATGTAATGTGAGTATTGTTTGATAGATATTGTTACATTGTTATATTTATGCTTGTGGTGTTATTATAATATTAGACAAGCTAACAGCTGTGCAATGCATCTGTACCATGATTGTACCTGACAGACCACATGTACCTGGTTCAGTGTGTACTGCAATACTTGTATGGAATTGTGTAGTACTTCTAATACCGCTTTCATACTGCCGCCCCGGCAATATCCCGGGTTTTTCAAGCCGGGTTTTTGCCGGGGCTCGGAGCGTCCCAGGAATTTCCCGGGTTGACCCCATTCATACTGCACAAGTCTGTGCCCTGGCAATTTGTGGGAGTCATCACCAGAGCAGTTTTCATTGGCTGAAAAATGGTGATGTCATTGAAAGGTGACTGTTTTTTTTTTCTTCCACGGGCTCCCACCGATGTCATCATCCTCCAGAGACAGGCAGACAGCCAATCAGCTTGTTTTCTGTGCAACCCGGGTTGAAAAACCCGGGTTGCACCATTCATAGTGCAGGCAACCCGGGTCCGACCCGGGAATTACCCCTCGATAAATCCCGGGTTGAAGACCCGGGTTTTTAGACTCGGGATTTTTGACTTGTACCATTCATACTGCACCAAGACCCGGGTCGTTTGAGCTCGCCCCGGCAAAAACCCGGGATTTTGGTGCAGTATGAATGGGGTATAAGTAATGTGAACTAAGCTTTAATTTCCTGGAGTTGCAGTGATGTGGCTTTCCTGATAGACACAGTGTTTATGTGGTATCAACCTACATAGATTACAGTGAGCAAGGTCAGTGTGTGTATGTGTCACAGAATACATGGATTGGTTTTGCCTGTAAAAAAAACAAGTAGCAAAACTGTATTTGCAGCCCAGGTGCTTGTTAAAGGAAAGACACCCATATCTTAGTTCAGACCCCTTATGGAAATACTGTTATTCTTACTTCTTTATGGACTGAGCAACAGAAATTCCCTTAAAAATAACATTGTGCTTCTGGCTGTGTAGAAATTGGCTATTGAAAGACACGTGAAATTACAGTAGATTCCAGAAATCATAGAGGCCCTTTTTATTTTATTTTTCTGCAAAGCTGTGTCTGTGAACAAGGTCTAATGGCCTCAGAGTATTCTCTAAGAATGCTTAGGGCCCAATAAAGTGACAAAGAAATCAGTGTGATGCCCTAACACATATACACGTTGGTCTGTGCAGTACAGTATTTCTGTTCCATGCAGTCAATCTGTACCCAGGTTTTGCCAAAATGTAAAGTTACAATCCCATGAAAATAATGTATGTTTTATTAACAATAGTCAGTCTACTATAAGTAGATTCATCAGCTGTTATTTAATGATTTACAGTTTGCTAAGTGTCATGCAACTGCCATAGCAACCACAGTCGCATGACATATGATAGTGCGCATAGGAATTTTGGAAGATCCCTCTTCTCAGCATGCTCATTCACAGCACAGTTACTCTAACCCCCTCCTTCCTTTGTCATCATGTACAAGGAAGAAGGACTCTGACTCAGAGATCATACCATGTAACCTTCTCATGTACAAGCTTGAGTGCTGAAATGCATATAGAGTACAACTGAGAGTATCTGCGGACATATAAGTCTGTCCCACAGAGAGATTTGGGGAAGACTAAGTTATAGCAGGACATGCTAGAAAAATGACTATGAATATAACATTAATGTTAAAATGTTCTTAAAATTGCTTGTTTAAGGGCAAAACTAGCCGCAAACGGCCTGATTTAGAGTAGAATTCAAAGATGCACCATTTACATATGAGCAAAACATGTTTGGACACTTGCATATCCATGTTTGTATTTAGATTTGCACGCATATTAAGATATATACAACCTTAAACCAAGCGTGTTGATGTGTCTGTCGTCATCATCATGAACTCCAAAACTTTGCATCCAGTTTATATATGTGCAACGCTGCCATCTCGAACCTAAAGTATTTTGAGATGGATGTAACTGAAAATAATATTGATCTCAAAGGTGCATGCTTAACTTGCCCCTGCAAAGCCTTACAATACACCCCGGACCCATATCTCCAAACACAAGAGGCTGTAAGTGCAACTCTAAATATGGACGCAAGTTGTGCACATACGCAGTACGACAATTTTGCAGTTCATAAATCACACATAGATGAGTGTAACAGCATATTGCAATTAGGGATGTGCACCGGCGACTTTTGAGGTCTCGTGTTTTGTGTTTTGGATCCGGATTTTCGTTATTTTTGAGGTTCGGATTTGTCTCGCAAAACACTTGACGAAAGGTCTCGGTTCGGATTTAAGGTATTGGATTCGGATTTTTTTTGAAAAAAACATAAAAAGTTTAAAAATCAAGTTTTTGGGCTTATTTTCACTCCTAGGCTATTATTAACCTTAATAACATTCAATAACAAGCATTTCCACTAATTTACAGTGTATTCTGAACACCTCACAATATAGTTATTAGTCCAAAACGTTGCAAAAAGGTATCTTTCTGGACTGCGTAGAGGAGTGGGTCACCACAATATATATTAAAAACCCTGAACTTTTATGATTCGCACCAATAATTGTACCTGGACTGCGTAGAGGAGTGGGTCACCACAATATCTTAAAAACCCTCAACTTTTATGATTCGCACCAATAAATGTACCTGGACTGCGTAGAGGAGTGGGTCACCACAATATCTTAAAAACCCTGAACTTTTATGATTCGCACCAATAATTGTACCTGGACTGCGTAGAGGAGTGGGTCACCACAATATCTTAAAAACCCTGAACTTTTATGATTCGCACCAATAATTGTACCTGGACTGCGTAGAGGAGTGGGTCACCACAATATCTTAAAAACCCGGAACTTTTATGATTCGCACCAATAATTGTACCTGGACTGCGTAGAGGAGTGGGTCACCACAATATCTTAAAAACCCTGAACTTTTATGATTCGCACCAATAATTGTACCTGGACTGCGTAGAGGAGTGGGTCACCACAATATATTAAAAACCCTGAACTTTTATGATTCGCACCAATAATTGTACCTGGACTGCGTAGAGGAGTGGGTCACCACAATATATATAATAAGAAAACCATCAACTTGTTTGATTCGCACCAATAAATGTACCTGGACTGCGTAGAGGAGTGGGTCACCACAATATATTAAAAACCCTGAACTTTTATGAATCGCACCAATAAATGTACCTGGACTGCGTAGAGGAGTGGGTCACCACAATATATATAATAAGAAAACCATCAACTTGTTTGATTCGCACCAATAAATGTACCTGGACTGCGTAGAGGAGTGGGTCACCACAATATATTAAAAACCCTGAACTTTTATGAATCGCACCAATAAATGTACCTGGACTGCCTAGAGGAGTGGGCACTGGGCACCACAATAAAATATATAAAAAACCTTCAACAGGTCTGCATTACACTACACATACGGCTGCTCCTCCATCCTCTCCATCATATACATGTTGGAGTTTTAGCGTGTGACAACCTCTTGTTTTTGATAATGTCAGTGCATTTTGAATATTTTTCAATTTGCCCCACACCACTGAATGTACTTTATCTATGATACGCATCTATCTATCTTGACTGCGTAGTGTGGTGGCCCCGGTACACAATTTGGTACCGAGGCCACAATATAATTAAAAAACCCTCCACGTGTCAGAATTCCACCAAACAAGTATCTGGACTGCGTAGTGGGGTGGCCCCGGTACCCAATTTGATACCGGGGCCACAATAAAATAAATACACCCTCCACGTGTCAGAATTCCACCAAACAAGTATCTGGACTGCGTAGTGGGGTGGCCCCGGTACCCAATTTGATACCGGGGCCACAATAAAATAAATACACCCTCCACGTGTCAGAATTCCACCAAACAAGTATCTGGACTGCGTAGTGGGGTGGCCCCGGTACCCAATTTGATACCGGGGCCACAATACCTCCTCCAAACATGCTACAGACAATTCGTCATTGAGATCCCATCAAGTATGTTAAAGACAGACAGGGTCCAAGTGTTATTAGTTGACTTTGTAAAGAAAAAAACTGTCCCTGTTGCACATAGTCGTGCAATGAAGACTGACTTTTTCATTTAAAGGCACGATCTTTCAAGTGTAGTGTTTGTAAGTCTAAGTCATATTATACTTTTGGTAAAATTGGTTTTTTTTGTTCCTCTTTATGGTAATTAATTAGTAATAGAATTAAAGTAGGAAATAGAATTAAATAGAATTAAAGTAGGAAATAGAGTGGTATAGAGTTGTAGTGTGGTATAGATAGAGTGGTCCACACAATATAATAATAAAACCCTCAACTGGTCTGAATTCCACCAAACAAGTATCTTGACTGCGTAGTGTGGTGGCCCCGGTACACAATTTGGTACCGAGGCCACAATATAATTTAAAAACCCTCCACGTGTCGGAATTCCACCAAACAAGTATCTGGACTGCATAGTGGGGTGGCCCCGGTACCCAATTTGATACCGGGGCCACAATACCCCCTCAAAACATGCTCCAGACAATTCGTCATTGACAGACCCCAGACAGACAGGGTCGTAGTGTTATTGTTTGACTTTGTAAACCCAAAAAAATGTCCCTGTTGCACTTGCACATAGTCGTGCAATGAAGACTGACTTTTTCATTTAAAGGCACGATCTTTAAATTGTCAGAAAGAGAGAGAAGACACAGGAGAGGAGAGTTGTAGCTGGGGACCTGGGGTGGAAGCTCCCAGGCTCCCCCAGCATTGCCTGGAAGTCTGAGCGTGGTGACTGAGCCAGGGCAAGGAATGTGTGCCCTGGATGAGGGGGAGAACTCCATGCCACTATAGTGAACCCAAGAGAGAGGGGGACACTGCACATGAAAGAGGCCCTGGAGTGAGGGCTGCTACAAGAGGCATGGTAGCTGTAGTGTCAGATCCTGAGGCTGAGAGTACACAGAGTGACGTGTCAGAGCACAGGAGACATTATCCCCGCAGAGGAGGGATGAGCTGCAGTTGAGAGGTCTGTTGTTGAAATAGGACATGCACACTTTAACAAACCAATCATTTCAGCGACAGGGCCTACCAAACAACTTTGACTGAAATGATTGGTTTGTTTGGGCCCCCACACCAAAAAAGCTATTCATCTCTCCCTGTACAGACTAAACAGGCTCTACTGAGGCAAGATGTCGTCCTCATCCTCAACCTCTGATTCCTCTCCCCCTACAGTGTGTACTTCCTCCTCATCACACATTATCAATTCGTCCCCGCTGGACTCCACAACCACAGGTCCCTCTGTAGTATCTGGAGGGCAGTGCTGTACTTCATTGAGGAATTGATTATTCATTTTTATAAACATCATTTTTTCAACGTTGTGAGGAAGCAACCTCCTTCGCCGCTCACTGACCAGGTTCCCCGCTGCACTAAAAACTCTTTCCGAGTACACACTGGAGGGGGGACAACTCAGGTAAAATAGAGCCAGTTTGTACAGGGGCTTCCAAACTGCCTTTTTTTCCTGCCAGTAACAATATGGACTGTCTGACATGTCTACTTGGATGGTGTCAGCAAAGTAATCATCCACAATTTTTTCTATTGTGACAGCATCCAATGCAGCGAGAGTAGACATGTCTGCAATGGTTGGCAGGTCCTTCAGTCCGGACCAGATGTTATCAGCATCCCCGCCAGTGCCTCTTTTGGGAAAACTGAGCTTTTTCCTCGCAGCCATAGATGTGGAAGAAAATGAGGGTGGAGCTGTTGGCATGTCACGGTCCTCTTCAGAGGACAATCTCCTGACCAGCAGGTCTTTGCACCGCTGTAGATTTGTGTCCGCCGGAAACAGAGACACAACATACGCTTTAAACCGAGGATCGAGCACGGTGGCCAGAATGTATTCCTCTGACTTTAAAAGAGTGACCACCCTCGGATCCTGGCAAAGCGTACGAAGGGCTACATCCACAAGAGCTACATGCTTGCTGTAATCGCAATGGCTTACCAGCTCCTCCCTCACTTTCTCCAGCTGCTTCTGCAACAGCCTGATCAGGGGAATGACCTGACTCAAGCTGGCAGTGTCGGAACTGACTTCTCGTGTGGCAAGTTCAAATGGCTGCAGAACCTTGCACAACACGGAAATCAGTCTCCACTGCGCTTGACTCAGGCGCATCCCCACTCCTTTGCCTATGTCGTAGGTGGCTGTGTAGGCCTGAATGGCCTTTTGCTGCTCCTCCATCCTCTGCAGCATATAGAGGGTGGAGTTCCAGCGCGTCACAACCTCTTGTTTGAGGTGATGGCAGGGCAGGTTCAAGCTTTTTTGATGTGCCTCTAGTCTGCGGTAGGCACTGGCTGAATGCCGAAAGTGTCCAGCAATTTTGCGGGCCACCGCAAGCATCTCCTGCACACCCCTGTCACTCTTGAGGTAATGCTGCACCACCAAATTAATGGTGTGGGCAAAACATGGGACGTGCTGGAAATTGCCCATATTTAATGCCCGCACAATGTTACTGGCATTGTCTGACACCACAAATCCCCATGAGAGTCTAAGTGGGGTAAGCCACTGGGAGATAATTTCCCTCATTTTCTCTAATATGTTGTCAGCGTTGTGCCTCTTATTAAAGCCTGTAATGCACAATGTTGCCTGCCTTTGCATGAGCAGCCATTTTGTAGATGCTGCTACTGATGCAGCTGTTGCTGTTGCTGCGGAAGGGGATGCATCTACCCAGTGGGCTGTCACAGTCATATAGTCCTTCGTTTGCCCAAAACCACTTGTCCACATGTCCGTGGTTAAGTGGACAGTGGGTACAACCGCATTTTTAAGAGCACTGAGGACACTTGATCGTACTTCTCTGTACATTTTTGGTATCGCCTGCCTAGTGAAGTGGAATCTCGAGGGGATTTGGTACCGGGGACACAATACCTCCATCAACCCTCTAAATCCCACTCCACTGATGGCGGACACCGGGCGCACGTCTAACACCAACATTGCAGTTACAGCCGCAGTTATACGCTTTGCAATAGGGTGACTACTATCGTATTTGGTGGTCATGGCAAACGACTGTTGGACGGTCAATTGTTTGGTGAAAGACTTAGCGGTCTTACGACTTCCCCTCTGGGAAGATGACCGACTAACAGCAGCAACAGCAGCAGTGGCAGTAGTAGGCGTACCGCTGCAGGATTCCTCGGATGAATCCCGTATTGAGGAGGACTCAGTCTGGCTGGTGACTTGGGCTGCAGGACTGAATCTGATGGAGATTGTGGAGGAAGTTGACGAGGAGGGTGTTGCTGGTGTGTATCCAACTGGACCACGGGATTTAGGTGTCCCTGTACCGATGAGGGTCCTAGCCCCAGTTCCTGAACTAACCACTGAACTATGAAGGTTATTCAGGTGACGTATAAGGGAGGATGTTCCTAGGTGGGCAAGATCCTTACCCCTGCTTATTTGAGCTTTACATAAGCTACATATTGCCATACATTGGTTGTCTGGATTTGGATAAAAATAACTCCAGACCGAAGAGGTGCATTTTTTGGTCTTCTGACCAGGCATGACGATGGGCTTTTTCATCCCATGGACATCAGCTGTTTCCCCCCCTGGTGCCTCATTTACAATAACCACATCACCATCCTCATCATCAAGTTCCTCCACAGCGCCAGCTACATCATCAATAGCCTCCTCCCGAGCCACCTCTTCCCGTACAGTGATGGGAAGGTCAGGCTTGACAACCACCAACACCCTTGGACTCGCCTTGGGGATTTGTGATAATTTCTCTTTAGAAGGCAGAGTTGTTTGCTGTTTTGTTGCTGACAGCATAACTCTCTTCAATTTTTTGTAGGGGGGGGGGAGGAGGAGGAGGGCTAAGATCCGTGGGTGAAGCTGAACCACTAGTCATGAACACGGGCCAGGGCCTAAGCCGTTCCTTGCCACTCCGTGTCGTAAATGGCATATTGGCAACTTTACGTTTCTCCTCAGATGATTTTAAGTTTCTCTTTTTGCTACTTTTTCTTAACTTGGGCTTTTTGGATTTTACATGCCCGGTACTACGAGATTGGGCATCGGGCTTGGAAGACGACGTTGATGGCATTTCATCGTCTATGTCATGACTAGTGGCAGCAGCTTCAGCATTAGGAGGAAGTGGGTCTTGATCTTTCCCTACTTTATCCTCCAAATTTTTGGTCTCCATTATATGTAGCACAAGATACTGCAGAATGTGTGAACTTGGTAATATTGCAGTACCAATGGACTTATACTGCTGGATTGGTTTTGCAAATTTGGTTATAATTATTATATATTTTTTTTTTTTTAAATTTTTTATTTTTTTTTACTTTTTTTTTATTTTTAAAAAACTTGGGAATAGTGGGGAAATAACTATGCCCTTAGAAGCACAGAGCACAGGACACAGCACCACTGGACTGAACAGGACACGGCACAGGACCCAGCAGCACTACGGAACTCAGCAGGACAGAGCACAGGACACAGCACCACTGGACTGATACTGCAGAATGTGTGAACTTGGTAATATTGCAGTACCAATGGACTTATAATGCTGGATTGGTTTTGCAAATTTGGTTATAATTATTATATTTATTTTTTTTTTAAAAATTTTTATTTTTTTTTACTTTTTTTTATTTTTAAAAAACTTGGGAATAGTGGGGAAATAACTATGCCCTTAGAAGCACAGAGCACAGGACACAGCACCACTGGACTCAACAGGACACGGCACAGGACCCAGCAGCACTACGGAACTCAGCAGGACAGAGCACAGGACACAGCACCACTGGACTGATACTGCAGAATGTGTAAACTTTGTAATATTGCAGTACCACTGGACTTTTACTGCTGAATGTGTGAACTTGGTAATATTGCAGTACCAATGGGCTTATACTGCAGGATTGGTTGTGAAAATTTTGTGGTAATTAAAAAATATTAAAGTAGTTTTTGGTATTTTTTAAAAAAACTTTTTTTTATTTTTTTAAACACAGGGGAATATTGGGGAAATAACTATGCCCTTAGAAGCACAGAGCACAGGACACAGCACCACTGGACTGAACAGGACACAGCACAGGACCCAGCAGCACCACTGACCTCAGAAGGACAGAGCACAGCACACAGCACCACTGGACTGATACTGCAGAACACAGCACAGCACAGCACAGCACAGCACAGCACAGCACAGCACAGCACAGCACAGCACAGCACTAAACAGCACAGAACTAAACAGCACAGAACTAAACAGCACAGAACTAAACAACACAGAACTAAACAGCACAGAGGACCACCTAACACACCCTCCCTCTACCCTGATCAATGCCCGAGTGAAGATGGCGGCGACTAGCGGGGAATTTATAGGATCCGAGTATCGCGAGATCCGACAACGGGATTATGAGTCAGAGCCTCAGTTTCACTTTTGAATTTGGCGCCAATACCCGGATCTGTCTCGGATCCGACTCGGATCCGCAACGTTCGGGTGGGCTCGGATTTCAGAAATCCGAGCGCGCTCATCCCTAATTGCAATATACAAGGTCGTGTATAAAACCCAAAGCTTCATCTTCTATGAAAATAATATGCAAACTAAATTTAAAACATGCAGATTTTGCACAAAATGTAAATAGTGTGAAACTGCTCCATCTTTTGTGCTGCAAGTAACTTGCATTTGCTATACGTGTCATTTGTTCAGCTAATAATAAAATAATGTTTAATATGAAAGACAGAAATTCAGCTCTACCCCAGTACACAACTAAACCAGGTGGTTTGGTGGGAACAGTATTTGGAAAGAGTAGGTGGGAGAGCAAACAGACATATTCCAGCCTGCAAATTGCAGGGATTAAGTCAGATCAGGGTTTATAAAACGTTTCAGATGTTGCAGGCGTCTGGGTGCATAAGCTCTTGAATTGCTCTCAAACTTCCTACACTATGCAAACTCAGACTGCTCACTGTAGGAATGTGATACACTTCCCCTAGTGGTATATCTATGCCATTACTTCTAGTATATCAACTAACTTGCAGCCTTCCCTGATTTATTTCTATCAGTTTTTAAAATTCCATCTGTAAAAAACATAATAGTAATTTACAGATTAATAAACGCTATAATAAAGGAACTTATGATTGTAACATGAGCCTTAGAGAGATGGTACATAAATATGGACATTTAATACATTTTGCCAAAATGACAATAGTTGCTGCTGTCCGTCAATGCCAACCTGATTTGATCATGGTACCCAGATACCTGATTGTACCTGCACAGTGTGCAACAGGATGACGCTTCACATTCATTTCCACTTTGCTGCTAGTCAAAGCATCACAGCACATTGTCCTTATTTCTGTGTAGATGGACCTTAGTGAACATCCTATCATGACATATTTATTGAATTTTATTATAATGTGATTTTTTTTATTTTAAATACACCACCTCAATAAGTATTAACTTATAAAGCTAATAAAATAAGAATAGATAGAGAGAACTGAATCTAGAATGCAAAATAATATTACATACTGTAATATACTGTGCAAATAGTCAATATTGAAACACAGACATCAATTTACAGGAAATTTTTTTAAACCTGGGACTGTCCCTGAAAATTAGGGCTAGTTGGCAAATATGAATTTCAGAAAAGATTAAAAAATAATAAACATTTAAAACAAGTAAAACTGCATGTATCTTATAGCTGTCCATAAACCCTAATACGTCATTTGGAAATCAAAATAGATAACATTAAAAATTTTAGGTATGTGATTGGGGAATACTAACGGGCTATTTATAGACCACTGATTTTTATTGCTGCTTAGCACAGCGATAAAAAAATCCCTTTTTGACACAATTGGGCTTTCAGTTCTAATAATATAAAAAAATGTAAAAAATAGATCAAATTGTTATTACAATACAAAAAAAATATTAAAAACATTTACATTTTCATAAATGCTTCATTATGTTTTTAAATGATTATAATTTTTTATCGAAATCCCACAAATCTCCTATAATCAATTGTACTGGGACCTTTCCTGGAGATCTCCAGGAACCCAGTGGGAAAGCCACAAGAGAGGAGGGATCCACTGGCTGAAACATCCTCCATGCTCCTCACTGGATGAGCCAGCCACCCTATCAAAATCCACTGTTCTTGCTGCCAGTGTGTTGGATCCTGGGACTGTCATATAGACCTCCAGCAGAGATTTGCAGTAGATTTGAGCACAAGGAACAAGACTCACCCTTAGTGTACCAGTCTGGCGTTAAGGTGAAGGGGCTTTTTATTCCTCCAAGTGAAAACCCCTTTTAAATGACACTTCGCAAAATAGAAATATTGTCTAGTCTTTAATCTGTAACATATATCAAGCACTAAGAAGCTACCAATATTTGGTATATTTATTAGTTCAGCTACTCCCAACATTCCTGACTCAAAAATTGGACAAATTAGAAGGCACTCTTGATCCGTCGAGACCACATCACCCCACAATCTGTTTTGGACACACTCACAATATAGTAAGCCATGTCCATTTTGCCTTCATCATCATTTATTTATATAGTGCCACTAATTCCGCAGCGCTGTACAGAAGATATTTGTCACTCACATCAGTCCCATTGGAGTTTATAGTCTAAATTCCCTAACATACACACACAGACTGGGGTCAATTTGATAGCAAACAATTAACCTACTAGTATATTTTTGGAGTGTGGGGGGAAACCGGAGCACCTGGAGGAAACCCATGCGGACAACCCACGAGGAAACATGAGGAGCACATACAAAGTTCACACAGATACAGCCAGGGGCGCACACGGGGGGGGGGGGTTTCTGGTTCTCCAGAAACCCCTCCCCTCCGCAAACGAACGGGCGCTAAACACTACCCCTATCAGCAGCACTGTACTGTACAGCAGCCGCGGCGCTGTCAAAGAAGCGTCCGCGGTGGTACAAACAATTCAGCACTGCCGCGGACGCTTCTTTGAAAGCGCCGCGGCTGCTGTACGGTACAGCATTGCCAAAATGGAGCGGAGTAGCTCTCTCTCTCTATATATTTTTATTGGGTTTATTTTGGGGAGGGGGGGGTTTCCCTCCCTTAAAAATCCTGCATTTGCCCCTGACAGCCTTGGTTGGGAATTCAACTCATCCAACACTGTGAGGCAGAAGTGCTAACCACTAAACCCCCGCCCATTCAGGAAATCAGGAATGTTGGTGGTTATATTTCTACCTATAATAAATAATGCAACACTTTCTACATATGTATCTTGGAAGCCAATATTCTTGTATTAGTGTATGCAAATTTCTTCTCTGTAAATTTCATTTACATTTTAGTAGTCACTTCAAAATTTCAACTGTTATAAGGAAACCAAATTGGTGAAATATTTATAAAGTCTGACGCAGCTATAGAGCCCAGAAACAAAGTTATACACTTTAGCTGCAGAAACTTTTTTCCCCCTCAGAGGTTTATAGCGAATGGATGCAGATACAATGCACCTGTGAGTAATTGGTAAGGAAAAAAAATTGGGTCGATGGCAGTTTTTTTTTGTCTGCGTGACAATCATGCATTTTTACGGAAGCGTGTGACAAAATTTGTCAGTGTTATATAGAAAGAATAATAGAATAATATACTTTTGTGGACTGGAAAGGGACCTAGGAGAAAATAGGGACCATTCTGTAAGTTGAATTTAATTTTTTTATCCTAGTGCTTACCTGAGAATAAGACTAGAAAATGAGAATTGCATATAAATAAAAGTATTTGCACTTTGGATATGGTTGTGCAATGTTAAGACAATTTATGATAACTGAAAATGAGGATTACCATGTATCTCACATAGTTCTGCTGTTTTGAATAGCACCTGTGAGTAAATTAGCACTATATAGGTAAAAGATAACAAAGTTATACAAGTAAAAAGGACAGCTCTTCTTAGGTGTCCTGTAATGATTCTTCTGTAGCTAGTAGGTAAGTCAGATAGTCAATCCCTTACATGTCATGTACAAATGCATTCATCATATTATAGGCAGCACAGTGGCTAAGTGGTTAGCACTTCTGCCTCCCAGCGCTGGGGTCATGAGTTCAATTCCTGACCATGGTCTTATCTGTGTGGAGTTTGTATATTCTCCTCGTGTTTGCGTGGGTTTCCTCCGGGTGCTCCGGTTTCCTCCCACACTCCAAAAACATACTAGTAGGTTAATTGGCTGCTGTCAAAATTGACCCTAGTCTCTATCTGTCTGTCTGTGTGTATGTGTATGTTAGGGAATTTAGACTGTAAGCTCCAAAGGGGCAGGGACTGATGTGAGTGAGTTCTCTGTACAGCGCTGTGGAACCAGATGATGATCATTTTCCTTTTCTTTTTCAGTCAGTGAAGGAAATATTGCATGGGCTATTTAAAGTGAGGGTTGTGGCTAGTGAAGGCAGATAACTAAAACATTTCAAGTAGTCATAGGGATTCACATCATAATAAAAAACTCACTGGGGACAATGTCCGTCAGCAACTGGTCTATTTTTCTACGGCTTACAGGAGTTTCCTGATGTGAAAAACAAAACATTCACTGTAGAGAAATGCATGAAATGTTCCAAAACGTTAGACTTCAGCTGTAAAGTTCCTGGATTAAGTTCAGAGACACTAAAAGCTCATTTAGAGTTGATGGGCCTGAGTCATTAAGGAGAGCAAAGCATAAAAAAGGAGTAACATTTGCACCTGGGCAAAACCATGTTGCATTGGAGGGGGAGATAAATTTAAAATGTGGGGACAGATTTATAGTTGGGGTAGGGCATGTCCTAGATCAACTTTAAATTTCAGTGTAATAATAAAGCTATTAAGTATTTGTGTGCTAGATGAAAAAACAGCTTGTATTTAACTTATGTGCAAAATAATACATTTTTGCACCCCTTGCATTGTAACATGGTTTGTCCCAGAGAACATTTACTCCTTTTTTGCCTTAATGACTCAGGTCCGATGTGTGCCAATACGCATTTCTGTCCCGCGAATGTGCATGAAAATCTGTACGCGTGCATCTATATCTAGATACATTACATAACAGGCCACATACAATAATCCACAGAATTGAAATCAAGCCAATGGAAGGATGGCCGGTAGTCATTGATCACTTACAACTGATTTTAAAGAGCTTGGTGGGAGATTGACAGCAAAACTCCCAATGTATGCAGGGAACTGAAATAAACAATAGACACATCTTCCTATACAAAGCTAAAAATTTCATAAAGAAACAATATTCACAAAAATATACAAAAGGGAATATATCATATTGAATTTAGGAACCAGACATCTTTGGTGCAACTGGAAAGCTTTTTAAAACATTATTATATGCCAGACACATTATTTTAAATATACTATTTAAAACATATCTATATGCCAGGAACAATTACAGAAGGAAAGAGGTGCTTGTTCCAAAAGAGGGACTGCTCCTCCAATAGATTGACATTTAAGAGGTATATTGGACAGTTACATCAACTTCTCATTCAAGCTATTAACTCAGTTGGGGCCTAAGTCATTATGGAGAACAAAGCTTAAAAAAAAGTAGTAACTTTGCACCTGGGCAAAACCAAGTTGCACTAAAGGGGGAAATAAATTTTAAATGTGGAGACAGATTTATATTTGGGATAGGACATGTCTTAGATCAACTCTAAATTTCAGCATAAAAATAAAGCTATCAAGTATTTGTGTGCTACATGGAAAAACAGCCAGTATTTAACTTATGTGCAAAATAATAAACTAATATGTACCCCTTGGATTGTAACATGGTTTGTCCCGGAGAACATTTACTTCTTTTTTTGCCTTGCTCTCCCTTAATGACTCAGGCCCTTGGTGTTTAAGACTCCTCCCTATTATGGTTCCCATAGCACCTCTCTAACCATTTCTTCAGTGTTTACAATCTCTTCCTAATTCCTGGTTGGGTGCCCCAGGAACAGTGCTGGGTTTCCTTTCTTGTATCTTGTTACACTATAAAACAAAGAATCCGAGCTCCAAAGTAGAATACAGTTAATATGGAAATTTAAAATTTTGGGAAATCTTTATCAAGACTCCCACTGTGACAGTAACATCCTGAAATGTTGAAATTAAAATAGTCACTGCATTTTGCTTTGGAGAGCTGATCCTTCGTTTTATATTGGACTGATTTGCAGAAACCTGGGAATACTACAACGATAGACTTATCAAGGTCTGGTGTTCGCATGCTACACCATTGCTTGTCCTCTCTGTACACTGCTTGCTGATGCTACCCAACTCTACACTATCTACTTCTGTAATTATTAACATCAATGAATGTCAGCTGTCTTCTTCATAATGAAATACTTCTGCCTAAATCAAAGTCTGTAAGACCGAGCATGTATTCTCTCCTTTCCTCTGTCAATACAAGATACTGCTATGGGAAAACACTTAACTACCCCCCCACCTCCCCTCCCCCACACACACTCCATGCCCTTGGGGTAATATTGGGTTACACTGTATCTTTCAATCTCCACATTCAGCCCAGCAATATCATGTCACCTCCACCTAAAAAATATCTCATTAATCTGCCGTTAATGGATAATCCATCCACAACAATAAAAGTGTGCAAAAAGTAAAAAGTTAATCAGGGAGGATCCAGCAAATGGCAAATCCATTGTAAGTACAATTTTGTTTTTAAGGAAACTCATTGAACTCCAAACAAAACTATTTTGTTTTAGATTTGTGTGGGATTCTTCTTAAACTCACTAATCACACTACAAAAGCAATGATACATGTGCTCATCTCTTGTTATGATGGGCCTGAGTCATTAAGGAGAGCAAAGCATAAAAAAGGAGTAACTTTGCACCTGGGTAAAAACCATGTTGCATTGGAGGGGGATGTACATTTAAAATGTGGAGACAGATTTATAGTTGGGATAGGACATGTCCTCCACCAACTTAAAATGTTAGTGTAAAAATAAAGCTATCAAGTATATGTGGGCTAGATAAAAAACAGCCAGTATTTAACTTATGTGCAAAATAATAAACTAATTTGCACCCCTTGCATTGTAACATGGTTTGTCCTGGAGAACATTTACTCCTCTTTTTGCCTTACTGTTCTTAATGACTCAGGCCCACTAACTGTAACCTGGTCCCTGACAATTTTACCAATAGTTCAACTTCAAGTGATTACCTGTTTCCTTTGCCTCCAACCCCCCTCCCCTTCCCTCTAAATACAATTGAAGGCAAGCGTGGCATCTATTCACTGCTTGGCACAGTGGCAGTTAGCGGGATATACCTCCTAACAGTCCCGACTGGCCGGACAGTGGGGCAGTCTATTATTTGTGATTATGGTAAAATGTTGTATTTTATTTTAGATTGCTTAATTCCAACTAAAGCTTTTAAGTTTTTGGTGGAATTAGTCTTTAAAAAAAAAAAACAGTCAGGGTCGTTTATAAAGTTTAAAACACGTGGACCTGCAGCGATTCACAAATACAATTTTATGGCATAATTTACTTATTTTTGTGCTGCTGTGCCCATTTGTTCAAACAAGTGAATGACACAATGCATTGAGAGTGTGATGATTGCCAAGGTCCAAAATCTGACTCTTTCTGATGAGAGTAGCTAAGAGAACTAGGGAATTGCTGGAAGTGGGATAATTGCGCCTTGTACTGTGAAAAATGGAAAAATCCATTTTAGGTTGTGTGATGGGATATGTAAATGAGTCTTATGACGTTGAGATGTATCACTTATGGAGGCCAATTTAGCTTATAGTCACATCAATTCCCCCCCTCTACCACATAAGATGAATTCAAACACATTCTCAGAGGCAAGAGAGAGAACAGGTGTTGGCCTATACATTCAATAGCATTTGCACCAACCAGGCACAATTTATGTAATGTGTTTAAAGGCAAATGAAAAATGGAAAAGTTATAATGAATTATGGGTGATCCAAAAGCAATAGCAGTCAGGTGACAAGCACAGATAATATACATATTCACATTTTAATCCACAATTCCTTAAATGGTTGCACAATGCATCTGCTAGACTGACATTACCTTTTATTCCTGTCCCACAATCCACTTCTCTAAAAATTCTCTTGTCAATCTCATTGATGTGCAATAATGTCACAATGGGGGCTTGGTTTATGACATTTGCAGGCTTTATGGTGGGCATGGTATGATGCCATTGTGGGGTCCAGAGGTCGGAAAATATGTCAAGCTGGAGGTCTGTATGAAAGGCAGTAGCCAAAGAGGAGGTCGTCATAAACCAATAAAAATGCTGCTCATAGCCTCCAGAGGGACAGCAAAATCCTGAGGTTAGCATATGCATCCACTATATCAGACAGTCCTGAGAATGAAAACAAACCAGATTCTGCCAGCCAGAGTGCTACTGAAGACAAACATACATTTTATTCACCAATATAGCAGCCTATCTACGTAAGCATATAAACAGCTATATTTGCAGTTACCTTGGGAATATGACAATTTAATTCCATATACAGTATGGACTGATTTAGAGTTAAATGAAAAATTGCAATTTCTATATCTACGCAAAAATGTGTATGTATATATATATATATATATATATATATATACTTACATTTCTGTGACTTTATATTGAGTTGTATGTATTTAAAAATACGTGCAACTTTAATCCTGCATATAGATATGACCTGCCATCATTGTGAGCTCAGAAACACCAAGCCTATGGAACGCACAAAGATACACCTCCTAAAAGGCATATCTTACAGATACGAGTAAGTGATCCTTGCCCACTTTTTAAAGCTCCCCTTCGGGAGATCCAGAGGGTAGGTCATGTGACAAGTGTATGAGGTGATGTCACCGCGTCACCATGGCTCCGCCCCCTGCTATGAAATGCCGAAATTCATGGCATTGCATAGCGGGGATGGGGCTTGATCACGTAAATTTGTGTCATTGATCCCCACCTCCACCGACACCCCAGAGGATGCCTATTTTTCCGGGTGAGTAGGCAAGTATGACGTAAGTCAATATAAAACTCATTGCTATGCGTCATGGTTTTCTTGCATCTCCGTGCACCTACTGTACTGAACTTACACATCCCTGACCCCGAAATATAAGATAAGTTCAACACAAAGTAGGGACGCAAAATCTACACATGTGTAGTGCAACAAAATCCACACAATTGATTGACGCATAAAACACATAACCATTAAAAGGAATACAGGAGTGTGTGCAGCTCTAATTATCACAGTTTGTACAATCCATGTGGAAACCCTGCTTTATATATAATGCCCTTCTGTCTTTCATTTATTTCCGTACTTCCATATTTTGTCTACCACTTGTATATGACGGGATTGACTAGGCCGAAGCCTCTAATCTCATACTAGTAGTTTTCTCCTTTCCGACAGCTGGTTGCCATGTCAACAAGAACCGTAGACTAATGGCTGTTTCAGGTAGTTATTTATAGTAGTAAGTAGAACAGCTATAGGATTTATTATAGCTATCTCTGAGAACTCACATATATAAACACACGTGTACATATATTTATAAAATTGGTAGACAAAGTGCTGTCTCTTGATTGGATAAAATGCTAAAAACGACTGTGTGTAAATCACAGCTGGACGGCAGACCAGCACTTCTCTATATTTCCAGCCACCTATCAAAATTCTTTTAGCCATTAAAAAAATCTACGACATTGTATGTATTCTTTATCCGTTACTTATGTGATTAAATCAAAACTACAAGTCCCAGGATGCATTGCAGCTAATAAAAGTAACTATGATAAATTGCACATACTGTAACAAGAAACGGTTAAACTCTGTGTGACTTTTCCTATGTACACATATAACTTTAATGTGACGACAAAGATTTTTCCATCTGACCATATTGTGATAGTAAATTCCATTATACCAATTAGTTATTAAGATGGAACCATCACCCACACAAAGTAGATATTGCCATTTTTTGAATTAAACCATTAACCATGAGAATGTAGCTAGACAATGCTTGGAAAACAAACCATTGTGCATCATGCATCACTGATGTCATTTTTGATTAGTTAAATGATAGGCTGCATTCTCAGACAGATTGGGTAAGCCCACAGAATGGGCTTAGCCAATTGTGTATAGGCAATAGGTAGAATTTACCACAAAACCATTGCAAGGAAACCAGAGCTACCCTAACCGTAAACTTACATACAAATAAATATTAAACCTGTATAAAGAAATCATCTTAAAAACTTCTTATAGAGAAATAAACTTCAGTTACACAGCACAGATCAAACTATTCAGTCAGCACTACAACATAGCAGATGGGAAAGGAACAAAGGTGCTTAAGGTAAGAATTATCTGCTAATTCCTAAAAAGTCTTGGGCGTATATTTACTAAACAGCGGGTTTGAAAAATTGGAGATGTTCCCTAATAGCAACCAATCACACTCTAGCTTTCATTTATTTAGTACATTCTACAAAATGACAGCTAGAATCTGATTGGTTGCTATAGGCAGCATCTCCACTCTTTCAAATCCGCATTTAGTAAATATACCCCTTTAAGTCAATCATTTTGCTTTAATTAAATAGAACTACTCCAAACATACTGCAATCACATAGGCATAGATTTAATTGTCTGATCATTTATGGCCTTCTGAAGCTTTGTTGTACTCTGTTGGATTCATCAGACTGCTATCAGTGTGAGCTAGATCTCCGTGTTCCATATGTAAATATAAAGGCTGTACATCACTTAGCAAAAGTGTAGGCAGAAAATCTTTACATCCGCTATCAAAAATATTAAAGATGATTACAAGAGGCTTCTGCATGACGGCATAGGGGACAGTAAAGCCCAATGTTATGTATTTTTTTTATAAATGTCTTGCATTAAAGTTGCAGACGGATCATCATTTAAATGTAGAGACATGCAAGGGGTGTATGGGTATAAATATTCCACCTGAGGCTAAGGTTTAAATTCATATGTGATGAAAGTGTTTAATCAATAGAAAAAAAAAAAAGCAGTCAATGGGTTAATCTGGCCAGTGGCTCCTGTGTGTTCCTCTCTCTGCTACAGCCATAAAGATGAATTACTGGCAAGGCCTGGCCCAAGGAGACAGGGTGTAAATTATCTGCAACAAGAAGAAGGACTGTGGGTTAAGTAAATACAGCACCATATTGACTCTGGCATTCTGTCAATGGCAGCGTCTGTCCTGATGCAAGGGAGGGGTGCGTGGGGGTGCTGAGGCTGGGGGATGGGAGCACTGTCTGTATATGGCACACAGCTACAACCTGGCCCCTCTCAGCAGATCAACCAGGGGTATTCTGGTCTCGTAATAATAATAATAAAAACAAACTGTTCTGGCCTCATAATAATAACAATAAAACAAACAGTAATTACATTTATAAAGTGTTTTATATCATCCACAATCAGGGATTATGGGAGAACGTGTGTAAAGAAAAGGCTCTTATAAGCCTGTACAACCATCACATCAAAGGACGCCTCTGGTGGCACGCATAAAGACGGGATTTTGAGAGTTATAAAACTTAACCCAATGAACTGAAGTTTTACCATTGTAAATTTTATTCCTCATTAAAAATGACAAATACGGTCTGGGAGTTGTTTGCGCCATTTCCAACGATATCTATTACGTTTTGTGTGATACGCTCTATACTCTGTGGTTTTTCCTATCCTGTTTATATTGCTATAACTCACAGTTTTGATTCCTTCCACATTACAAATTACAGCATGATAGCCATACTCTGTATGAATAAACAGAGCTGCCCAAGTAGTGGTTACGGTGGCAGCAGCTTCTAATAAGAAGGGCCGAATTTTGAGGATATCTGAATTTATCACACTTGTCAAGCATTGAAAATATTCTGCTACAACTGTGATTAATTGGAGAGATCAAAAATATTGAATTTGCTACCAGCTTACCGGTCTGTTCAGATAGGGCTACAAAAGCAATGAGTAATTAAATCACGTGAGACTAGTCACATATGAAAACACAGCTCAGTTATGTGTAATTGTATATGATTAGTCACATGCAAGTTTGTTGTGTTTTCAATTACGTTTCAGTTATGTGATTTACTGCAATTTAAAGGGACTAAATCTAATTCCAACTGGTTGCAATCAGGTTAAAAAGCAGCACTCAGTAATGGTCACTTACAAGTCGCAAAAAATGCAACCCTGCAGTGCTTTGTGTGAATGCTGCCACTCGAAGGGGGATGTGCTACGTTGGTGGGTCTACAGACACTCCAGAAAATGTGCATGTACAAAGTCCAAAGACCACTCCCTTCATTCATTTAATCTTAATTTAATCGTAGTGCTTGGTTTTGCCTCATTTATATCTTAAATTAATCATTAGAGTTAGAGATCAGGGGGTAAATGTATGAATCTCCGGATTCTTCATCTCCGGCGTGTTCAGCCTCTTCAGCGCTTAAATTTAAAGCGGCGCTGCATTGTAAAGGGAAACCCTTTACAATGCAGCGCCGCTTTAAATTTTAGCGCTGAAGAGGCTGAACACGCCGGAGATGAAGAATCCGGAGATTCATACATTTACCCCCTGGGACTGTTTCTATAATATGTGTCACATTTCTCTGCTTGAATGTTTTAATTCTATAGGTCGAAGGGCACCTAGAAATGCAGGTGCAGAATTCATCCTATTCAAAGTATACGGACAAAACCGGGTTTCTGACCAGCTGGAGAATTCTTGTTCCTTTCTTGGGGTGGAAAAGACTGCCGCCTATCCTTAAAAGAGTAACTGTGCCTTCTCCACCCTCATCAGCTCATTCGAATAATCCCATCCCACAAAATTAAATCTATTTTTTTTCTTAAGTGAACACCCCCAATCTGCCTGACACGTACTATTAGATGGTGCACACTTTTGCACCCCACAGATGCCCCATTTTGGCCCATGCATAGCTCATAAAATCAAGAGCACAGAATAGGAGAGTGACATCACAAGAGAGCATTTGTACTACGCTTAGTGACTGTATCAGACAATCGCACTATGTTGCGTCTGACAATCGCACATGTACCAGACTATATTAAAATCAATTTGCTCTATATCTTGTGATTAGTTCCATGTGATTAACTGTATGATGAACAACAGCTTCAGTACAGAGATTGCTACAGGACAAAGCTGCTTTCACCTGTCCTGCACTACATGAATTAACACTAGTCGCACAAGGAAATCGCATCTCACTAAATACATATGAAAACAGTGCAAATATGTGCAATGTTATGCAATTAGTCACATGATTTTTTTTTCAACTTGTCTAGTTTTCAGTTCTGTTTCTGTTATGCAGCTTATTGTCATTCATTTAATAATTTACTGCACTGGATCCCAAACTTTTTCAGTTCAAGGCACCCTTAGGGTCTCTATAATTTTTTCAAGGCACCCCTAAGCCAAAATTATTATCAAGTAGTCCCCTGCCTTGCTTTTACCACTGGTCCTGGCCGAGGCACCCTGTGAGATCGCTGAGGCACCCCAGGGAGCCTAGGTGCACAGTTTGGGAACCACTGGTTTACTGTGATTTCTATTTATGTGATGGATGTAACTGCAAAAACGTATTGTGACCAGATTAAATTGCACAACACTGCACTTGTACCAGAAAAATGCACTGTAGCACAAATAATAATTACACACGTAACAGCCTAATTGTAACTAATTGCAAAACATTGCACAACTAAAAACCATTTGTGTAACGGTATATATATTTTTTTAGTCAGGGACTACATTTTATTCACTTGCCAACTACAACACACTTCCCTAATATTAAAGACTGTGGAAAATACATATATACTTCCTATCGTCAGAGATTGGCTAGACTGTGAGGCACTGGGCCGGTCCATAGTGGGCTACCTTGGGCTGGATCACTGGACTACCTACATTTTTTTCTTTTAAAATGTTCCTAAAAGGCTGCTGAACCGAGTCTCGCCCCCCTCGGGCTATAATTTGCCAGCCTGCCCCTGACTATTGTAATAACAACATGGAGACAAGAAACCTATCATTATTTATAATACCACAAAAAGAATAAGCAAGAATAATGGCAGACAAATTGGAAATTAAATATAAAGAAATTAAGAATACACAATAGATGGAAACAAAAACTGCAAAAAAAAAAAAAGCAAGTGATTTGCAGCCATAAACATGTAAGTGTGCTACAGTCACCAGGAAGAAAGAGGAGGAAAATATCATAAAAAGAGTCAGTGAGATGCAAAGTGAGAGCAGCAGATGGTGAGAGAAAGAATTTATTTCCTAGGCACTCTCCTCTCTGCCCTGCGGGTAACACAATTTTAATGCCATTTTTTTTTCCCAGAGACATTTAGAGGAATGCTTTACTCAGCATACTGGAGTAAAAAGCTTTTCTCTCCATCCCCCAATCCCTTCCTACCTCCCCCTAGTGCCCCCCTCCTCCTATCCACCCCAAGAAAAGACCAGTGTACATGCTCTGCAGAGCCCCATAAAAATGCAGATTACGGACTCAGGATGAAATAACATCCCGTATAAATCCCGCCTCGGGAAGACGGATCTGGCCGGCATTGAGACATTCCTCTGCAGTGCCTGTTCCTTAACCCTTTGTGCCCACACATTGAGGCTGCCCACAGCCTGCGCTCCATCTAACAAGGGAGACAGACTGCTGTATCCAAGTCCTGACACTATGGTGAGATTTAGGGGTTACTTCTCTAAATCAACATTAATCTCAGTTTCACAACTTAGTTTTACTAGTAAATAACATAGATGTTGTTTTCAGGTAATCGTATAGTTTAACTGTATAAGAATATTCACACAAGGACCTAAAAAATAAACAGCCATGTTCTTCATCATCATCATCATCATCATTTATTTATATAGCGCCAGCAGATTACGTAGCGCTTTACAATTGGAAACAAACAGTAATAAAACAATACTGGGTAATACAGACAGACAGAGAGGTAACAGGGCCCTGCTCACAAGCTTACAATGTATGGGACAATGGTTTGATACACAACGGTAAGTGCTACATCATACTGAATGTTCTTTTTAGGATGGGCAAGTTTTTCCTATTTCAACATCAGCATGGTTCTTTTAATATTTGCACTTTGGAAGACAATGTTGAGTAAAACAAATGTATAACACTTATTACATACTTGCCAATTCAGGGAGACACCCTGAAATAAACTCCCTGAAGAGTCTGGCATTCTCCCTGATGCTGAGCCAGTACAAGACGTGGTTGGCTTCGTCATCTGTGGCATGATAGCACAGTTCAGAAATTGTGTCCTATGTCCATGTATTGATGCTTATGGAGGTGGCCATTTTTTTGGAGACAAAGATTTAATCAAAGACTGACAGGTAAGACAATATGACTTCAGTAATGGAGACAGAAATGTAAAAGACACGTCAGTCTCTAGAGATTCATTAGCTGCTTTTCTTTAACACATAGTTGCCTACTCTCCCGGAATGTCCGGGAGACTCCCGCATTTCTGGAAGACCTCCCGAGCTTCCGAGAGAGCAGGGCAACCTCCCGGTTCTCGCCCCCGCAATAGATAAGGGGCGGGGCTTAATAATGCAAATATTGTGCCGTCTTAGCTCCGCTCCCTGCTGTAATCAGGGCCGCCTTCAGAAAAAATCGGGCCCAGTACCCCCCCCCCTCATGAGCGCCCCCCCCCATGAGCAACACATACTTTCATACTTACCTGGGGCCGCTATTCTGTTTTCAGCCTGGCTGTCACCGTGATCTGTCACAGGCAGAGCACATGATCGCAGGGGAAATGAATCCTCCACCCCTGCGATCGGATCCTGGTGCCTGGCTGTCACGGTGAAGACAGAATAGCGGAGACCAGCGGCGGGCCCCAGGTAAGTCTGTGCTGAGCTGTTGTACCGGGCCCCCTGGTGAGCCCGGGCCCGGTACAACAGTACCCCCCGTACCCCCCTGATGGTGGCCCTGGCTGTAATTGACCAAAATAGTGACAATCATTTATGGGGTGGGGCCAAAATGATGCAATTTGTCAAGCCCCACCTTGCACACCCACCTTCCCCTGGATCTCCCTGAAGCCAACGAGGAAAAGTTGGCAAGTATGACTTATTACTTATATAACATATTACTCATTTTTAGTATTATTTTATAAAATGTAAACTGATAAAGGTATATTTTAAGCGCAATGTTTAAGTTGTAGACAACAATAATGTATTTTGCGACACATACTGTGTGCATAATTCACTGAACCATCACTTGCAGTGGTTTAAAAAGGGGCCCAGTGGCCTGGAACAACTATTTGGCCTTGGACCCTTCTCCTCCCCTACTCTGTCCCTGTACATGTGCCACCAACTGTATCCATAACAGTGTAATTTTCACTTTTTATTTATTGTTAGTTTGTTATTATTTTTTCAGCAAGGGAGACCTTGCAGGGCTACAAGACGCTAATTGGCCTCCATTACTGGCAGCACTAATAGATCCAATAATAACCGACAATCCAGTTACTATTATGGTAGATCCATTTTTCATAGATATACTGGTGTTGCCTGACAAGGGATTGCTGAATCAGCTCTCCTTATTTCTGTTAAAGCTTCTTCCACTAAGGGTTGCCCGGTATGGCCAAAAAACGAATTGCCTGTTTCTGCCCATGGGGTTGGGGTTTATTTTTCAATCTCTGCTATTTAACATTAGCCTAATGCAGGACATATCAGAGATATTTCCTGCATTAAGCAAACTACTGCAGTCCCCATTATCAACAATGTTCGGAACTTGTCCCCCGATTGCTGGACTCCCAGGCAGTCAAATGAGTCTAGAAATGGTGGCATGCACTGTAGTTGGGAGGCAGGTGGCATGGGACTCCAAGGCTGATTGTTTGTTTTGTTGACTTCTGGACCTAACCTGGAAAGCTGACAAATAGAGTGTAAGGCCCCTGTTTATTAATAATCATAATTTTAACCAGTTAAGTAGCATCTCTTATCGCTGATATGCAGGGTTAAGAGATGAAGTTTTGGAGCAATTTATCACTATGCTGATGACAGGACAGCTCCTCCAATAAGTGACTGTGGCGTAGACTCTGTAATGACGAAATAGCTTTCGTCACTTGCTGATCGTAGCAGCGAAAGACAACTTCTGGGTAGTCTCCACGACTTAGCTCATTGCACATGTGCGCCCCTAAATCTGCGCATGCGCCTATAAGAATCCGAGACTGGGCAGCAGTATTTTAGACATGGAGAACAGCTGCCGTTCTCAGAAGGCTTTCCCACGTTCTAAAAAGGTAATCTATTCTGAGCTTGATAAAACCCCCCAGGTTACCAATGCCCATAGAGAAGTATGGGAATGGCGTACTGAGTATTACTTTAGCTAACGCAGGAGATAACGTTAAATGGCTACAATACTAAAATTTGTCTTTATCATGCGGAAACAGATGTTTCGATTTCAGGCTTAAAAGCCCTTGATAAATAGGCCCCTTAAACTTAAAAAAAACTTCATGTAATTTATTTTTATTCTTGCAATAAACACTATGCCCTGCCGTCCTGGAAGACACTCACCCCTTTTTTTATTATTATTATTATTATTAATTTTTATTTATAAGGCGCCACTAGGTGTCCGCGGCGCCGTACAGAGACAGGGGTGCTGTGGAGTTGGCGAGGGCCATGTATGTAAGAGTGAGTAGCTTGAACAGAGTTCTGTAGGGTAAGGGGAGCCAGTGGAGGGATTGGTAGAGGGGGGAGACAGAAGAGGAGCGGCGAGAAAGGAAGATGAGCCTAGCGGCAGCGTTAAGTACAGATCGAAGGAGAGCGAGGTGAGAGTGGGGGAGGCCAGTAAGGAGGAGGTTACAGTAGTCTATGCGGGAGATGATCAGAGAGTGAATAAGACATTTAGTCTTTTAGTATTTGGCCCTGCAGTCGCACCATGATCTGGGGCTCGCCGCCTGGAGTTTAAATGTAAACTTCAGATTAAGGATGTTGATGCAGCTGATTGAACAAGACACTTTGACAACCTCCATTTGCATCAGTATTACTTTCACAATCCAGACTGTGAGCCCTGGAACATCATCTACAGGAGCAGGTGAGAGTGAGGTTTGTACCAGGTGTAACGGGTGGTCTTGCAGGATTGACCTCCTGGCTCCAGTTTAAATTATGTCTGAAAGACTATACACATTCAGTGTTATATGTAATTATTTATATAATATCATACCAGAAATCCAGTCCTGGTTCCTACAGAACTGCAGGTCAACTTTAGTCTTAATAATTGGGGAGATGGGGTGGTTATTGCAAAGATACAAATTATCCATGGATTCCTTCTTTAATGAACCCTCCTTCAGAGCTATCATATTTAAGACATACTTGCCAACTCTCCCGGAATGTCCGGGAGACTCCCGAAATTAGGGTCGGTCTCATGGACTCTCGGGAGAGCTGGCAAATCTCCCGTATCGCGCAATTGCGGGGCTAAAATGATGCGATTCGCTGTGAATCGGGTCATTTTGGCTCCGCTCCCTGCAACAAAACGGCATATTTGACGCGTTGCCAAAATGACGCGATTCACAGTGCCCCGCCCCTCCCTCCCTCTAGACACGCCCCTCTCCCGGATACAACTTGCCAAAGGTAGGCAAGTATGATTTAAGAGCTCTCTTTTTGTTGTGGGACAAGAAGTTCTGGAACTTTTATCCCCACAACAGCTAATGACTTACAGGTTCTATAAAACTAATGTATCATCATCATCATTTATTTATATAGCGCCACTAATTCCGCAGTGCTGTACAGAGAACTCACATCAGTCCCTGCACCATTGGGGGCTTACAGTTTAAATTCCCTAACACACACACACAGAATAGGGTCAATTTGATAGCAGCCAATTAACCTACCAGTACATTTTTGGAGTGTAGGAGGAAACCGGAGTACTCGGAGGAAACCCACGCAAACACGAGAAGTACATACAAACTCCGCACAGATAAGGCCATGGTCAGGAATCAAACTTGTGACCCTAGTGCTGTAAGGCAGAAGTGCTAACCACTGAGCTACCATGCTGTCCAGTATTGTACAGTTCAGTGGTTCCCAGTTAATGATGTGTTTGCTCTTTGTTAGCCATCGTTTGATAATAAATAAGGTATAACTATGAAAACAACCTTAGATATTATTATTGTTTTGAATTTAACTTTCATAAAAATGTAAACAGATTATCCCCATAGCATGGGCACTGGTAAAACACAATGACACAATGACAATGACACTATAGGGGGGAATTCAATTCCCCCCGAAGTACCGCCGGGTTAAAACTATTACCGTGTTTCCCCGATAATTAGACCTACCCCGATAATAAGACCTACCCCTACTTTCTCCATATGCTCTAAATTAAGCCCTACCCCGAAAGTAAGACCTACCTAATTCCACATCTTGTCCGGTCCCTGCGCGTCAATCCTATGCCCCCAGCTCCGCCTTGGGTACACCCACATCCGCTGACGTCGTAGGACTTCCGGTTCCTGCGTTCCACCTTGGAACGCACTCTGATCTCTCCGCTTGATCATCCCAAATCAACACATCTTATGAGCTCCATCTGTAGTCAACCGCCTGGTATACATCGGGACCGCGGTCTCCGGAATCCAACGCTTCGGTCAGGTACCCTGTATCCGCCCATTCATGGCCCGGACTTTCGTGAGGTACCGATTTATGTTTTTCTTAGTCTTTCATTAGAGACTTTTTTCCATCCTTGGATATTTCTCTGCGATATCTGGACTATAGTTTATCATCTCCACTAGCAGGACTCGCTTTATTAAGCCCTTGTGGATTTAACCTGGACTTTTTTATCTGTTATGATTTGGCATTGTTTTATGCAATCTTGTGATTGATGTATTTTTAATATTTAATATTTTTAATATTTTGTATGACTCTCTGTCTAAATTAAAATCTAGTCCTTCACCAATTTACATCGTTGGGATTGGCTCTTAATGTTCACTGAGGTATATATTTACAGATTCACTATACATCTATCTGAATACCCTTTGTAACTTTCTCCACCCCATACTGTCTCATACAATACCCATTTATATTCCTGATCTATTAGGAACTGGTTTACATCTAATTATATCTATGATCTAGCACTAACTGGTTATTATCCATTGTCTTTTGGGCAATTGAGCGCAATACATTGTGTATAATAAAAATAAGCCCTATGCAGTTTTTTTGGGCAAAAAAAAAAAACAAGACAGTGTCTTATTATCGGGGAAACACAGTACCGTTATTACGGTAGGTAGGTTAACACCGGCTTTTTGCTCGCAGCTCCCAGAGATGCGAGCAAAAAGCCGATGTTAAACTACCATAATAATGGTAATAATGCACAGGCCACGTTACTTTTAACAGTAACGCGGCCAATTGAGTATGCCCCTAACAATACCAATGACAACGCATTCTATTGTCATCAGTCACTATTGTTTGTTTTTTGGATTCAATTTTGAGACTTCTGTTCAAGCTATAATTGCAAAAAAGCTACACAATATATCCAAAAGAACATTATTGGGCACTGAATTATAGAATCAACTACCCATAAAATTGGGTCAAATTTATAACAATATATCTCTCTCAATAGTATACCAATATAACCACCACTATTTGTACTTTGGATTAGACAAATGCTGCTCCTTGAATTGTTGTGTATCGATTCTTGATAAGATTAACAAATTCTCTCTTCCGTAATTGAAATAAACCCTGAGATGTTGGTGCTGGGTGTAAGGCTCTGGTACGTCTGTGTCACTACGCCCCCCTGTGGCAGTCAGTGCAGGCACAGTGACTTATTCCCACTGTCTTTGTCACTATCTTCCCTTTGTGACTACAACAAGAGAAGTATTTAGGCTCAGTCGGCCTCATTTCTGTCAGTACATCCACTGCAGTTAATACTACAGAGACTCATAACAGCAGCATTTGTAAATTCATCAATGAAATGACATTGCCATATTCCTGTCATAAAATGGATCATAAATGGGCTAAACAGCAGGGGTGCAGGGGCTAACCTGTTATTAGTGGACAGCATGGTGGCACAGTGGTTAGCGTGCTTCCTCACACTGCTGGGTACAGGGTTTTTATTCCAGCCAGGACACCACCTGTGTGGAGTTTCTATATTCTTACTAGAGATGCTCAGGCTCGTTTTCTGTAAACCGAGCCCACCCGAACTTAGGGGATCCAAGTAGGCTGGCGAGCCGGCTCGGTACTTTTGCGCGTCCTCGGATCTGAATCGAGGTCAAAAACGTCATTGTTGCTTTGTCGGATCTCACGGGTTTAGGATTTCATAAGTACCTCCCTCCCCAGAAGATTCAGCGCCATTGCTCACACAGAAACAGAGGTAGCAGTGTTCTTGTCACTCTCCATTCTCCAGTGACATTGCTCAGTGCCATTGCTCACACAAAAACAGGGGTAGCAGTGTTCTAATCACTCTCCATTCTCCAGTAACATTGCTCAGTGCCACTGCTCATACAGAAACGGGAGGGGTAGCAGTGTTCTTGTCACTCTCCATTCTCCAGTAACATTGCTCAGTGCCACTGCTCATACAGAAACGGGAGGGGTAGCAGTGTTCTTGTCACTTGACAAAAATTGACTGGAAATGATTGGAAATTAATGTTATTGAGGTTAGTAATAATGTAGGGATAAAAAAAAATATACGAGGGCGGTTTTGCCAAAACCAATACCAAAACATGAAGTTAATCCAGATCCAAAACCAAAACATGGGGGTCAGTGAACATCTCTAATTCTTGCCATGTTTACGTGCCAGTTTCCTCCCACAGTCCTAAAAAACATACTAGTAGGTAAATGTTAGTGTGTATTTTTTTTTAGAAAACTTAGCTCCGCTGGGACAAGGACTGATGTGAATGATTAAACACTCTCTATAAACGTGCTGTGCAATATGTTTTTATTTTTAATTTATGAGGAATTCATGCATTTCACACTCAGGTCTATATGTCATTATAACGATTAGCCTTCGTAATTATCATTTAGAAGCAAACTATACTAACAATATGTTAGGCTTATAGAGCACTATATACATGTATATATATCAGAGCTCTGCTTTAGTCCTCATACCATCTGTACTAGGTTTTAAGCCAGCTCCCTGTGGATGCATACACACGAGCGTTCAGAGTGAACACTGCAGCGTGTCATACTGTCTGGTGCCCATGGTTCATCCAGTGCAGACAATGCATTCTTTATAGGGTTCAATTATACCTATTTGAAGTGCTGGTTATATTGAGCTTACCAAACTGAACACGTATCATATGTATGAGCTCTTACTGAATTACAAATGTAAAATAAATGATGTGTTCATTCTTAACTAAATATGTCCATGATGCTATCACACCCCTTTGTTTCCATGTTAGGAGGGACAAGGTTTTCGATCTCACATCAATGTGAAGTAGCAGAGTGAGACTGAGGGGTTTGGTGTCTTACCCTGTACAAATGTAGTATGTGATTTGGTGAATTTACAATAAGGTACATGCTAGACAGTGAAGTTATATGCTGTGCTTTACAGTTTCATCTTTTTGACCTGTACCAGATTCCTTTAACCCAGTGCCCTAAGGATGTGGAATCAGTCCTAAATCTGTGGAAAGGCAGCAAATACCTGGACCTAAGGCATAATTAATTTTACACATCATTGTTCTTATAAAAACTTTTATTTCATATATTAATAAATATTTACTTACATTTTATAAACATGTAACCATGGGCTCATTTAGTTATTCCGTGTATTCCAATTATACAGATGGGAGGCAGTAGCTGTTGGAACCGTTGAAAAAAATTAAATAGGGCCTTGCGTGGAATAGACTTACAGCTATCTGTAATGTAGATATGAGAAAATCATACTTTATTTGTTAACAGAGCTGCAATGGCAGCGAGACTCAAACATGCATTTTACATACTTTATCTTTCATTTTTCAGGTTTAGTTTTCCTTTAAAGAAAAAATCCATGCCAAGATGAACAAGCTATTTCAAATATTATAACTTTATGTGAGTTTTGCATGTATTACTATTTGTTAATAGCTGTTTCCATAAAGTAACCTGCATTTTAGGCTTAGTGTTACTTAATGTCCTACAGAGATGGGAATCGTTTATTTTCATCAAGATAAAATGTCCTATAAAATGTTTTCATTTCAAATATAGATAAGGAGTATAGAAAGAAACTGCTGTAAATAAATATCAGCATTTCTCCTTCGTGTTTTATGTATCAGTCACATATATACCATTTGTGCAAATAAACTTTTTTTAGATGAATATGAACATGATTTTTCTGGACAGTAAATTATTTTTAAAGTTGAGCTGAATATGAAATGAAACATTTTGATATTATGCACAGAATGAATGAGCGGCACTGTTTACTCAGAAAGTATTTTAGGAGTTGGTCACTGTATACTGCCACATTTATGTCAAACGCTGCCTCCAGACCCATCACAAAGGCTCATTTAGGATGTGCGAAAAATGCAAACCTGCACTACTTCTTTATCTGCACAAGTATTGCCTGTTTGTCTTTAAAGCACATTTCAGGGTGCACAACCCCTTCCTGGTCCTTGGAGATACCACTAGAACATCAATCTGCTCCTAGTTTTGTGGGTTTTTGGAACCACCTGAAGATACACGTGGTGGAAAGTGAAATGTCACTTCAAAGTCCAATAATAATATCGGATGAGTCCCAACGACTGCCAGCTCTGAGCAAAATGCAATCCCTTTGCAGAATGAAAATGGACATGCAGCAATCCACACAACAAAGACCGCACCGAAAATGCACCGCACAACCCTTATCTTGTTTCAGTTATCTTGCTACCCAAAATGTAATCTGCTTCACTCTGCCCACCTCTTGCCTTACTGTGCAAACTTCTGCTTCCCTGGAAACAATGCTATCTTGCTCCGTAAACCTATATGCTTTTTGTGAATATCTAGGCATATTTGAGCCAATCAAGGCACGCTGTAGGATGAAATCTGACTTTATGTTACGTCTCTGCCATTTTGCACTTCGTAAATCACTTGCACTGGGCAAAACAATGGGGTTACACCTCTGGTGCAGCCAATTCAGTCCACTCACTAAAGAGCAAAATGCTGAATTTCAGGTGTATCCTGCTCTCTGAAAACGGAGATCACATTCACCATGAAGCTCAATCTTGCTGTGTCCACCTTGTGGTGGATACAGCTAATTGCACCTCTAGTGAAATATTCTCATTTTACCTTGTGTGTACACAGCCTAAATACACTTTGTAGGTGGTCAAATTGGACAAGATCCACTACTTCAGCACATGGGCCGAGCAGACAAATTTCTCCGGGCTTCTTAGAGACGTGAAAGTGCAGTTGGAAAACGGCCATGCGATAGGTAAACCCAGGCCGATATCAGTCATATTCCAACCACATTTACCAATATACCCTTTAACAATCCAATCAGTTTTGCTGATTGTTATCAGCATCCAGCTAGTTTTTTAGCAACACACAATGTGATATTTGGCCAACTGGCTGATATCGTTGCCAATATCCCATTGTCTGGCCAAGTTAAATATCTGAGACATAAGTTATTTAAAACTATGCAATATCACATAAAAGAACTTTCAAATTTAATTGTCCAGGCTTGATGATTTTTATAACTTTTTATGGGTGATCATTTTTGCATGTGTGGGAAGATTGAACGATTTCAATCTTTACTGCGCTTGCTCAAAATCTCAAGTATATCATATATAGATATTTCTGTGGGTTTAACAATAGTTCTGTCAAAAGATCTTTTAAGCTATATCCACATGAAAATACCTGAATGGATTTGGTGCTTCAGAAATGCTCCTAAAACGACTCTCCGTTTACTTCAATGGAATGCTGGAAAAAAAGCTTGTTAATAATTAAGAGTATTTTTATTTTTGGAAAACATCATTAAACGTTCCTGGACCAGGTGACGTGGAAAAAAGACAACACCAAAAGTGGTCAAAAATTAAGCCCCGTGTGTCTATTTATAAAACTAAGATCAGCCATAAGCCCAGTGAAAACATCAAGTTACACTATTTATGGAGGGGTTAATGAAGGAGAAATCAGAGATAGAACTCTATGGGGACTGTAATTTTAGTAATTTATGAAGTAGTGAAGAGCATTTACTGTTAGCTTACCTGTCCCTAAGGGTCCAGTGAAGCTGTCAAGGTTTTGCATGATTCTCTGCCAGCCAAATCCTATGTGCATGCGCATTTCACCTTCTACATTCACTGGTGAAGAATAAAATCACTTTGTGGAGGAGAGGTACCTCGCCAGGGCTCTCTGAGCAGCGACGACATAGTAAATAGCAGCGGTACTGCATTATATAAAATGCACAGTGTGGAAGTTCTTAGTGTTTACCATAATGAAAACCAATAAAGACACGGACACCAGATTAACGTTGGAATGAAATATTATTTATTAAATGACTAATATTAAAGCTAAAGGGGCTGAAAGGCGGACGAGAGCAGGGCAGTAAGCAAACACAAAACCAATAACGGTGGAAAGGTCAGACCATTGTACCACCAACCCAGGACAATACCTTATCTATTGGCCGGTGCGAAATATCTGTCCAACGGCAAGACTACCGCCAGTAAAATCTTCAACATACTGGCCCAGAATCCCATTCACTGGACCCAACACACGTGATGACAACACAATCCAAAGGGGGAGTAGTGACCTATGACGAGATAACCCAAGCACCATATGCAAACTTACCGACTGCACTGCTCTCCCACCTAGAAGAACCACAGATACAAAAACCTAAAAACTGCCGGGTGGGCGGGAGGAATCCGGAAGCAGAGAGGGGGAAATGCAGGAGAACATCTCCTATATAAAACTAGACCACCCCCCTCCTCTGCCTTATTGGTTAACAAATAGAAGCAGCCCATAGGCTAAACACCTAATCACTCATCCACGTGATTTTAACTTCGTTAAGGCAGATGGCCACACTTCCCTAATGCTGCACATTAGTAAATAGACCATAGTTGCCGACTTTGTGACTATGTCCTCCGGGAGGACAGGTCACGTGACAGGGGTAGGAGGGGGCGTGGTGACATCTTTGCATCACAATAGCCACGCCCCCACTATAAAATGCCTAAATTCACCGCATAAATAAATAGTGGGTGCGGGGCTTAATGACATGATTAAGCCCCTCCCCCGATATTAAATGTCATGAAATCCAGCAATTTGTAGGATCCGGTAGTGTTGCCTACTCTTCCAGGAGTCCGGGAGGACTACCAGAAATTCGGAAGCCTCCCAGAAATTCCGGGAGAGTAGGCAAGTATGAAACAGACCCCTCAATCTAAGGCTAAAGCTCAGTTTCTGTAAGACTCAAAGACAACTTGTATGAACATTTTTAGAGATGGTCCTGGGTCCCAACATGCCTCCATGTCCAAAGCAACACAGATTGATGCTGGATACTGAGGATTTAAAGAGGCCCATATGGTGGACATACCCAGGGCCGCCATCAGGGGCGTACAGGGGGTACTGTTGTACCGGGCCCGGGCTCACCAGGGGGCCCGGTACAACAGCTCAACACATACTTACCTGGGGGCCCCGCTGTCTTGCAGTCCGCTGGTCTCCGCTACTCTGTCTTCAGCCTGGCTGTCACCATGACAGCCAGGCACCAGAATGCGATCGCAGGGGTGGAGGAATCATTCCCCCTGCGATCATGTGATCTGCCTGTGGCTGAAGACAGAGTAGCGGAGACCAGCGGACTGCAAGACAGCGGGCCCCCAGGTAAGTATGTGTTGCGGGGGGGGCGCTCATCGGGGGGGGGGGCGTACTGGGCCCCATGATTTCTGAAGGCGGCCCTGGACATACCCCTCTTACCCAGATCCATGCTGAATACTCCACAACGCAGCTACAAACTTATATGCATACCTTGAATGCCACTCACTAACAAATAGCATCCAACTGTAGGAAGACAGACTCTCCCTCCCTAGTCACCACAATCCATATTATCTGCCTGGCCTACCACATGGAACATATCACAGCTATATTACACAACAGAACCAATAGCTTTACAATACATGGTCCCCCTGGATGAACAATTATGGGGCCAAACCTCCATTGAACGCTATTTGAATTTCTCTATTTACTAATATAAACCTAGCACCTTCTGACTCTCACACCCTACTTTTTTTTTCTCCCCCCTCCACGTTCCTCTTTACGTTACGTTATTCTCAAGAAGGACTATATGATTTCAGTTCAGTGGTCTCGTGTATCATGATACCTAGAACAAGTTTATTCATACTAAAACTCTGTGGAAGTGCCAAAAACTGCATATTTAGTTAATTTGTTCATCTTGTGTTGCATCATATATCCTGATTGTTACTAATGTGTACACTGTTACCCTTCCCATAACACCCATCCAGGGATGGGCAACCTGAAAACACTTCAGGGGCCGCATGGGGCGGCCCTTACACCTGCAAGAGGGCAGCACAGTACCATTAATCTCAGTAATAAGTTAAAACAATATATTTAATGAAAGAAAGAGACACCTATGTGCAATAACATATCAGCAGGCACTGCCAACAAGTGTTACAAGCTATAACAAACAAATCTGACAGTAGAGTAGGAAGGAGCCGCTGCCGCAGGTGAAGGCTCAGAGGAGCACATGTGACATTAGAGCTGCATGTTGTCCTTCACTGCCCTAGATTGTCATATGTATGTACAGAGTACTCTCTTCCTTCTTTGCCAATAGCACTTTTCAAAAAAAAAACATCTAGAGGAAGCCAAAGAATTAGATTTTTACATTGAAATTCATAAGAAACAAAATCATTAACTTTTGATCTCTAATTAAAAGGAAAAAAATGCACAAATCTGATGCATCACCTCTGTGGACCAAATCCCAATTAAAAGGCCATAGATTTTTACATTCCTTATATGGGACACAATCCTGACACCACTGCTTTGAGCAATCATTAGGCTCATTCTTATAACGTATTACCTACATGTCACTTTTTTGCATTGTGTAACCAAAGCGTAAGTTTAATTTTCTGTGTATATATACAGTCTATAGGGTATATTTACTAAACTGCGGGTTTGAAAAAGTGGAGATGTTGCCTAAAGCAACCAATCAGATTCTAGTTATCATTCAATTAGTACATTCAACAAAATGACAGCTAGAATCTGATTGGTTACTTTAGGCAACATCTCCACTTTTTCAAACCCGCAGTTTAGTAAATATACCCCTACAACTTTTCAGCAGCACGTGTAAGTTACTTGACAAAGGGAACATATAGTCTTGAGAGCTTGCTGACTTTTTTTTATGTTAGTCATAAAAATGTATCACATTCATGACACATTTTTTTAAAATTTAAACAATAGTATGTGCAATTTTGGCTTATTAGTTTATTAAATCAATGCAAGTGTGGATAGCTTTACACAGGCTATATAGCTGCACTGTAATTAGCTTATAGGTATGTTTCATACCTACACAATAAAATTATAGGTATATAACATGCATGTGATCTAATTGCAGTGTAGCTATGCCGGATATCTGTATAAACGTAAGGTTTATATATACTTGCCAACTGTTAAATAGTGAAGTCAGAAAGATCCCGGAAAGGGGGCGTGGCTGGAGGATGGGAGGGGGCGGAGCACAGTAAGTCGCGTAATTTTGGCCCCCATCTTCGCGATGGGAACGTCATTTTTGTCATGGGAAATGGGGCCAAAATTACGCGGTTCACTGCGAATCACGTCATTTTGGCTAGCACGTTGCAGTATTCGGGAGACTTGCCTGCTCTCCCGGGAGTCCGAGAGACCTACCCGGATTTCTGGAGTCACCTGGACATTTCGGGAGAGTTGGCAAATATGGTTTATATTACTTTCATTTTATTGCTGCAAAATCAGCATAATACAGCCCAGCATCAAGCTTCAATTAATATGTAAAAAAATTACAACTGATAAAATATAGAATCCTAATAGTTACAGTTACGTTATTTTCAATCATTTCTTCTGGAGAAGTCAGACGTGTCATTATGTTTGGAGGTCTGTCATGTACATGTCATAAACGTCATCTCACCCCTCAACAGAACTATTCTCCGTGCCAGCAGATGGCGCTGTAACATATTTTGCCTTAGAGCCGCTCTGGCAGAATGCGTGAGAATAAACGCATGCGCGACGGCCGCTGTCAAAGCTGCTGGTGAGCGCATGCGCAGTGTGGTCTCGCTCCTTCATTCTCTCCCCGCCAAGGTGAGGCCCGGCTTTCCTGCAGTCTGTGCACGGCTTCGGCCCATAGGAAGCCCACGGCGGAGGGATGAGTTACATGCCGTAGATCGGACCGCCGTGATGTGTGTGCAGGGATTGGTCGTACTGCGGCCCCGGAGGTTTCTGCAGATAATATGACCTTGTGCATGTCCCTGTCTGCTGGGATCAGCTTGCAGGTGTCATTGTGGCAGTCACCTGGGTATTGTGTTATATATGTCTGTGCATTTATGGCAGTAAATCACAGCTCACACATCATGTAGTTAGGAGAGTCGCCCTCTGTGATACTATTGTGATTTGCAGGGGACACTGCGTGAAGGTCAGGGGCTGGCTGGGCAGGGGGGCATCTACCCCCAGGGTCTGTCCCTCTGTGCGCTGTCTTGGGCTGGGGCATTGGGCCACCTGCATTTCTTTTATAACATTTTACGAATAAGCTGCTGAGCCGGATCTCGCCTCCCCAGGCTAACATTTGCCTGCTGTCGCTGTTTTACAATAACGCCGGGTCCTGTATGTTCCCGATATATACCGGTATTAGGGTTTTTTTCTGTGTGTGAATGTAAAGCAGAATAGTCCGGAATCGGAAAGAATTCCGGGACACTACGTGTAAGAGCTCCCCCTGCTGGCGGGTAGGTGCGCTTGTGATATGCTGGGAAAGTCTGTGCCAGAAGCTGTGGGCTGGGCAGTGTTACCTATATATGCAGGTACCAGAGCTCTCCCCACCCCCTGCTGCAGGTGAGCCTTCACCTGGTGGTATATACCGGCCAGCAGCAGGAGGTGCTGTCACCTGAGGTGTTCAGGAGATGTGTAGGTTGTTTTGCATTATACATACCCACACACAATGCTCAGTCCCTGGGGCACCTAAATTAACAGAGAAGTGGAACTTTGTTTCTATGTTCTCTAACTTACTGGGGTGAAGATCCCATGGGTATCTCTGTTTTTCATCTCTGTTTTTCATTTATAAAATGGTTATTTTATAAATGTATTTTTGTGTAATACAAACTTTTGCTGAATATTTTTCTAGATGTGTGTAATACAAGTGTACATAATGCTCAATAAGATGCATTATATGTTTTTTAATTCTTTTACAGAAGCATTTCTCATATCCTTTGTCCGTCCACTTTAACATCAAAATGTACGCTTGTGTCAAGCTGATGTCCAACCCTTCCCTGGTAAGTGCTGTACTAGTTTCAAGATTCACACTATATATATATATATATATATATATATATCTATCTATCTATATCACTGAACAAGTTCATGTTGAGGGCAATATTTGTACATGGTATATATTTGGGACAGTAAATGTTTTACAGGTGTTTTTATTGTAGAGGCACCAAATTTTGATGCGAGTGATGAATTATAACTCTTTGGAAGTAGCTCACATTTGGGATACCAGATACTTAATATATTGTTACCTAATATTTTAGGAATCAAGGTCAGATGGGAGTATATTTAACAATAGAATTATTCTTGGTAATCAATATTAGTTATGAACTAAGGAGCCATCTTTAATAATAAAAAAAGACTTGTAATTAACTTGAACTTGTTGCTCAACTAAAGTAATAAAAAAAAAACAAAAACAAATGTTTAAGATGGAACGAAAAGAATAACTCCACCCAAAAGTAATATTAATGGGCGGATTTCAGTATGTTAAGAAGTTTTGTTTTTTTTTACCTTGGGTATGCAGTATAAATGTAGACATTTCCTTTCAAAATCAAGGTTTCTGTTTCGTATGGAGATCTACCTGTCCTGTACAGTGCCAAGTGGCAGGTCAACGGTGTAAAACCGTTCATAGGGGCATATTCAGTTAACAGCAGCGTGCTTCTGGAACTGTCACGAAGGCACTCCGCGGCGATGTAACATTGCGGGTTTCTCTCAAAACCCCCCTCCCCCCCATAGGGAGTGCGAGGAAAAATCTGCAATGTTGAGGTACCGAAAAATTGCGCAGTCTGAACACATAATCCTGATTTATTGTATATAATGGAACAGCATGCTATTTAACTATACTTCTATGTACCCTGTCATGTCTATGCATTTTTGGATGTGGTTGTACTTATTGATTTCCTCTCCTTATACCTAGGTGAAGAATGGCGCTTGTCTGCTCTGCCGACCCCTATCTACCGCACTGTTGACCCAATCTGTAACCAAAACAGATCAGGTATGCTGACTTCCTAAACACTCTTTACATAAACACTTAGATCTCGCTTTTAGGAGGAAAAAAAAATGATGCGTTACAATAACTATTGTATTGTCCCAGTTACTACTACACGTTATTGCACTTTATCATTTAAATTGTCTAGTTTGGTAAGGTCAAAAATGATGTTTCTGTCAGTTAAGTTCCGGTTGCATCACTAGCTCTGTTTCTGTGTATTAAAGAGCAAGTAAAGCAACAATTTCCTACGCACTTCCCAGTTAATTGATTCTTCCCCATAGTGACTGAAAGATTGACAGATTGGTGTTGCATAAATGCAGTTGGATTGATTAATACTTACACCGGGTTTGTGCTAGCCATAATCCTTAGAAAGAAGATAAACAGTGTATTGTTGGGGCACTCTAGGATGTTCAATACAATAAAATATATTAATCATTATTTCATTTTGTTAAAATACTCCTAAATCCTCAGTACTTGTCTCAGGCTTTTTGACCTGTATCAAATGCCATTACGGCACTGTGCTGCATGTGGGAGGAGCTTCACCTGAGTAATGGAGTGTGAAGGTCATGCTTTACTGTCTACCTGCAGTGATGTGTCAGGTTAATGCAAGATATATTTAAACATTGAAGTATCTCCACCTTAGCATTTGAAACCTGCTTCAAAGGAAGGGGTCTTCTAACATTGAAACATGCCTCAGGAGAAGCGAGTATAAAGGACGTAGTTGTTTGATATGCAGCGTCTGAAATAATGTGTTTCTAAATAGTGGGTTGATTTTCCACTTAACTACAATCCATTAGAAACCAAATGGAATACACCACTTGGCCAAGTTATGGTAGGTTTTAGAATGTGTACTTTATATCAATCGGGAAGTCTCCATCTACATGCGGAGTAAATATCTGACAGCGATTATTAATCCTGTCCCCACGTGTGTCTTATCTGAGAGCTGTCTCTCTCAGCACTGTAGGGTTCGGTCCAGCCATAGCACTATAATAGAGCTGTCTCTCAGCACTGTAGGGTTCGGTCCAGTCATAGCACTATAATAGAGCTGTCTCTCAGCACTGTAGGGTTTGGTCCAGCCATAGCACTATAATAGAGCTGTCTCTCAGCACTGTAGGGTTCGGTCGAGCCATAGCACTATAATAGAGCTGTCTCTCTCAGCACTGTAGGGTTTGGTCCAGCCATAGCACTATAATAGAGCTGTCTCTCAGCACTGTAGGGTTCGGTCCAGCCATAGCACTATAGTAGAGCTGTCTCTCAGCACTGTAGGGTTTGGTCGAGCCATAGCACTATAATAGAGCTGTCTCTCTCAGCACTGTAGGGTTTGGTCGAGCCATAGCACTATAATAGAGCTGTCTCTCTCAGCACTGTAGGGTTTGGTCCAGCCATAGCACTATAATAGAGCTGTCTCTCAGTACTGTAGGGTTCGGTCCAGCCATAGCACTATAGTAGAGCTCTGTCTCAGCACTGTAGGGTTCGGTCCAGCCATAGCTCTATAGTAGAGCTGCATTGAAGCACTATGGATGGCTTGCAGTGTGGTCATACATACCATTGCACAAATAGGAGTGTGTTCTTCTATAGTACTCCTAGAAACACTCTTGTTTCATCTGGTGAGAAGCGCCATACAAAAGCTTAGGAATATAAGCCACTATAAGCGAATGTGCATCATGTTGCAATGAAAGCATTAGCGACGTAATAACATATTTTGTCATTAAGTTTTAGTCATGATTGACTCTCGGTGCTTAGATTATAAAGGACAGCTCATGATTTGCCTCATATGGTTTTGCAGAAAAAAAACATTAACACATATTGCATCTACATTTCCTGAGTGACTTATGCTATTCCTGGATCACCATTGATTGGTCACAGTACTGTTGCTGGGAAATACCAAATCACCCACTCCTCAGCCCCTTTGGAGTGCATAGGTTACCTTATTCCATTGTGAGACTGCGTAGATTCTAACAGCAACTGTGACACCAGAAATAGGTAACCATTTACTTACAGGAAACCATGTAAAGACTCTTGCACAATATTTTTGGTTTTGTTTTCTCCATTGCAGACGTTCTAATCAGTTGGTATTGAAGTGTAATTATATAGGGTAATGTATCTCTTCTTGGATTTATTTTCTCCATCCTGAAGAGCATACAATAGCATTGCAGCTGATCAGGTGAAGATATAAACATTGTAATCTGTTACACAGCAACCATGCTGAATGAAAACTATCCACACTTGGGCTCCAATATAAACTGAACTGGATGCGTTGCTGGTTCTGAGACCACTCCCATGGTCGTGAGGGAGGACACGGGTACATTTGGTGAACAATATGAGGGCAAGTGAAACTAGGAGAGTAGCAGACATAAAGTAATGGAAGCTGATGAGGTATCTCTGGGGTGCTGACCTGAGGTTTTAGGCTACATTAGAGGTATAGATAACATGAGGAATCCCCACCCCAAGTAAGGACAACAGGGAATATGGATTTAAACAAATGGGAGGAGAAATAAATCTTAAGGTGCACCTGCAGACTACATAGTTAAGACGCCATTTTTGGGCTCACCAAGTAACCAGGAATCATTGGCATCATTGAGGCAGTTCATGATTAATATTCCAGAGGTCTAATATTCTGTTCTTTAAAACATTATAATGGCTGAAGCTGTAAAAGGCTGCTCTTACTGTGTTTAGGTGATTGGTGTTCTTTCTCATTTTTATTAAGTTATGTTCAGGTATTCTAAATTTGAAGCATTATACTAACCATGTCTCGCCCTCAATTAGAACACGACCACAGTTACCACTGCACACCCACGGTATTTACTAGGGTGTGTGTGTGTGTGTGTATAGTCTCTCTCCTTTGCTCTCCATAGACTCTGCATGCAGGGAGTTGCATTAACACATTGGCTATTCCTGAGGTCCACAAGTTTAAGGGAATTTGAATCACCAACTCTGTGACCACCGCTGAGCCTGCCTCCAAGGAAGAGGGTGCACTGGTGCAGTTTGGTTATTCCCATCTGTGTTCTATTCAGTTATCATTAAGATGTTTATTGGCACCTTGCTAAGAAATGTGCTCTTCTCCTAATAAAGCAATTTGAGTTAATTGTGTATTCTATCCTCATACATGGTATAGAACATGCATTGCCCTTCGCTTGAGGTCCCTTGTAGCTCTGCTTGACCAAAGGCAGTGGTATGCTGATGTATGAGGCTTGCTTACCATGTATTATATAACCTATATAATCATCAGATTGTACGCTCTTGCAGAATAGCATAATACAAATATTCTGGAGGTCATATTTTAGGAACTTTGGAATTGGGCTGTATTTTAATAATAATGTCACATTCAGTAAAAAAAAAAAATGCAGAGGCACAAATTTTCATGAAGTTTCCAACTAAATTTTGACAAAGCCTATCTTTCTGAGCTGTATCCTAACTCCTATTGTAAACATGTATCGTTCTCATCATATAGTACTAATTACTCTACATCCGTGTAATTACATGGATGTAGGGTTTGCCATTTACTTGTCTTGGTTGTGACGTTCTAGTGGTTATATTGCTTTTGTCTCCACAGATGGCTCTGGTTCCAGCTCGAGGGATCCAGAGCAGCGCAGTGTGCCGGGATATAGATACTGCGGCAAAGTTCATTGGTGCTGGAGCTGCCACAGTAGGAGTGGCTGGTTCTGGTGCTGGTATCGGTACAGTGTTCGGCAGCCTCATTATTGGATATGCCAGGTAAGATATTCTCGCAACTATTTATGTTGTCTTTTCAACAAGCTCCTGTATTTATTACCAGCTGTGGGAATACTTTTAAATTCCTCTGGGTGGTTTTTGGTTCTTTCATTTGGATTGACCTGCCTTAAACTGTTCATCGTAATCCACATCTCATGATTAAGTACATATTTTGAGAATTCAAGATGATCCCTTGTTTTGTAGGATTGCTTTTCCTGACTGACTCGCTTTGCGTTTTGTTCATCACAGAAATGCAACATGCAGATAAATGAGATAATTGCATACATAGGGGGTTTTAAGCCCAAAGTGCAATAACATGGGTGGTGGTAATTTCAGCATGATCAACACATTGTGTAAAACATAATTGCAGTTTAAACTCAAGGGCACTCAATCTGCCATCTTTATGTGAACTAAAGCATAGGTATATATGTATGGAACGCCTAGAATAGGAAAAGACGTTGCTTTAAAGACTTGGCTGCAAATGTGGCCATTTTTAAACCATTTGATCAACTGATTGGATAAGGTGACAGATAATTGTAAGTTTTCTGTTGATGCCGTGTCGGTTCATTATTTGGTCCAGAAACTTTGCTGATCTGTCACAATGTCCGTTCAGTGTGGACTTCCATACATCTTGCTAGATCATTGGTGGTCAACTGTTTGGGAGGGCTTCACATGGGCTCCCCAAAGGGCTACATGTATTTAAAAAAAAAAAAAAAAAGGCTTTAAATTTTGCTTAAATATGAGCGACAAGAATACAGCTTAAATGTGCTTTATATACTTTCTGATATGTATTGTAAAGGTATATTAGTTTATTTTGTGGAACGTGTGTAATATTAAATATTATCTACCTATCACATACGGAATAGGATTCTTGTCTTGCTCTATATATGGTACCATATACTGCAATGTTGCCTTTCAGCACTACACTGCCATATTCAGTCAGTTTCTACAGGATAGAATTCAGTTTTTCTAAGTGATAATGTTTCCACAGTACACACAATTGTACTTTGGTTGTGTCACATTAAGGCTGGCTACACACTGCAGAAATTTTTCACCAATGTTTTACATACAAACTATACATGTTTTAAAAGATTTACCCTCAGACCTGTGCTCTTCGGCTGAAAAGATCACGGCTTTGTAAACTCTATGGAGATCCTGATCATGAGTGTACACACACTGTAGGATTGAAAGGACGGCGTTCCATCACTGAATGAGATTTTATGTTCTGCTGAACAATCAAATGAAACCACGATCGGTGCTTTGGAACGACTGCTGTTCATTGTGCAAGTGTACAGGCTAACGCCATATCTGGACGTTTCTCGGGTGTTTGGCCAAATAATTCTCTGTAAAACCTGTAGTGTGTAGCCAGCGTAAGTCTTGACTGACATGACGTGTGTGAGTTAATGAGTACTTTCATATTTTTTAATAGTTTTGCATAATTGTTTTTTAAAGTGTTTTGCTTTAATTGCTTTGGCCTGTGTCTTCTTGTTTGTTTATATTTTTCCTTTCTCTCTGCAGGAACCCATCTCTAAAACAGCAGCTGTTCTCCTATGCCATCTTGGGCTTTGCCCTGTCTGAGGCTATGGGACTGTTCTGTCTCATGGTTGCATTCCTTATCCTGTTTGCCATGTAATGAATTCTCTGACCTGCAAACTCCTATACGTCCTGTGTGTCTGTCTTGTGGTAGATCCCTTGTCACAAGATCTGCCAGTGGATTCTGGGAATAAAAAAATAATTTGAAAATAAGAGAGTGTTTGTGGTGAATATTGTCTTGCACCAGAGAATACTCTTAAGATGTTAACATTGCAATTCTCTAACATACAATTACTTACATTCCCAAATTCCAATATAAGCTCATAGAGTCAAAACCAAATGTGTTGTCCATACACAGCATATAATGTTATGAACTAGTGGCCCTATCATCAACATTGTATAAAGCTACGTACACATCGGTGGGTTTTGCCTTTATTAAAATTGCATGAAAAAATGGACAACTACAGACTTTTACAAAACCTGCAGTTGACCAATGTACCCCTTAGGGGCATATTCAATTAGGATTTGCGGCTACATGGGTCCCAGTACCGCAGCATCGTGGATTTCTGCGCACAGAAATCCGCGAAGTTGCAGTACCGTAATGACCCTTTACAAGCTCAGCCGCAAATCCTAATTGATTACCCGCCCCTTAGTGTGTTACTTGGCATAATGTTATGTAGCGCCTGTGGATGTTTTGGTTCTTCACTCAAACCAATCATAGCTGTTTTAAAGGAAGGGAGGGGTCTAACAACTGAGGGTTGAGACCCTCTCATATCACTAAAGGACCATGGCACATAAGATTTATTAATAGTGGGTATCTACTTGTTAATATAAAGATTTGTGATTGTGTAATGGATGTTGGAGCACTTTTTTTTTTTTTTTTGTTTTGTTGTAAGTCTGCAGCTTGTCAGTGTGTTCCCATTTTTGAAGTTGAGAGAGAGATAGAAGAACTTGGCGCTAATTGGGTGATCAAAGGTTTTTAGCAGAACAGATGTTCAGGATATGGATATGCTGAAGATGGCACTGACCTGTCCATTTGTGGTTGTGTGTCCTTCAATTAGATGAGAGGTTCCAAAGCATTCTGATGCTGCTATGGCACTTCACTGGTAATTTAATATCCCCCCTAAGTGTTTATCTTTCCTGTTTTATTGTATTTCTGTTTATATATTTCAATACATCACATAACTTGCATGTTCATTATCTGTCTGTTCAGGGCAGCATAGTGGCTTAGTGGTTCGCACTTCTGCCTCACAGCACTGGGGTCATGAGTTTGATTTCCGACCATGACCTTATCTTTGTGACGTTTGTATGTTCTCCCCATGTTTGTGTGGGTTTCCTCTGGGTGCTCTGGTTTCCTCCCATACTCTAAAAACATACTAATAGGGTAATTGGCTACTATTAAATTGACCTAAGTCTCTCTCGGGACTCGTGGCTCAGCATGTCGTGGCTCAGTAAGCGGATTTAACTCTAGTGGTGCATTCCAAAGCTTCTCTGCTCACTACATAATGTGCTGTGTAACTGACGGTGGTTGCTGTAGAACTATAAATCATCAATGAAACAAAACAAACAAACAGAAAAATGGTAAATAATTGCAATATTATAGCCTGCCACTGATTTATGTGAAAAACAGAACACAAACAAAAAAAAAAACACCCAACTCATGATTTTACATTTAAGGAATTGCTGTTTTAATGAGTATTGCTGTATTAACTGTTTTCACACACTTGTCATAATGCACTATTGCAAGGATTAAAAGTTTAATGTTGCCCACACACAATATTTGTGGTTTGGTTTATTTATGAACCAGGGGCCAATTTTAGTAGTTGTCTTCTATAGTCAGAACCACTTCCATTGGCTCTATAAATGCTATCAGCCTGGCTCTCTTAGTGCAGACTGGCAGAGGAAGCCTGATTCAGACATCTGCCGTCACCTGCTTATTGAGTGATGTCACAATATGAGGGTCACATGATTTCCATCTAATATGTTATGAATGCTGCATTTCTGGGACTAGGAACCGACTGTAACGGACCTCTTGGTAATTCAGGTATAACTGGGGCCAGCAATGGCAGTGTGCCTTGGAGAGCAAGGCTGCCATCTTTAATGGGCATCTGGAGATAAGGGGAGGCACAAAGATGTTAAAACATAACAGGAATTGAAGTAACATGCAGCATGTATAATTGTCCACCTGGATTTCATACTACGGAGCTCTCCAGACTTTCCTTGAAGTGCCCCCATCAGTATGTGTTTACTCGGTGATGCCCACGTTGTATATTAAGCACACTTTGTTTTAAGGATGTATAGTATGTATTGGATCTGAAGCATGTCTAACCTCTTATATCCTCCTATCTAATCTTGTTTCCTGCCCAATTTTGTGTGTGTGTTAAGCTGACCCCACAAGCGATCTTGCTGCTGCTTGGAATGAACGACAGGATCTCTGTACAATTTGGCCACATGCATGGGAGGAAATTGGTGGACTGCTTCTGGTTTTTAGTGGGACATGTTATTATGGTTCAATGATGACTACATACACAGGCTAAGAGCAGGCCTCGTTTTCCAACATGCCTGATAATGAGCCAATCCACATCGTGAACTATTCATTCAATCATAAGCATTTCAGAATGAAGGGTAGGTAATCAACAGTTGTTCAGATCATAAATTCCCTTATTTCAAACACTGGGCCTGATTCATTAAGGCACGCAAAATTAGCGAGTTGTGCATCTATTTTTTCTTTTTAAAAATCGGACAACACGTGTCTAATTAGAAGCAGATTTGAAGAAACGTCTCTTGTTAAGTACGGGTGTAGGTACGCTCTGCATATATGGCACTTGCTGAGACAGACAACACCCTGCAGGATATGTGTAATACATATGTGAAATATAAAGTCCCACAAAAAAAGTGCTCAATTATTGTTACCTGTTAATAATAGTCATTAATGAAAAACTGTTTAAAAAGTCTTTTATTCCATGACATGCATATTAGGGTGTTATCAATGTCTACTGTGCATAAAATGCATTATTACAGTTGCTTCTAATTGCGAACACATGTTATAGTATGCATACATGTCCGTCATCACTAGTACTCAGCACTTACACCTGACCTGGAGCTGGTACAAGTGATATGATTGAAATACACGTACCTGAGAGATTCCCAAAGCTTGAGTTGGATACTGTGGTGTGTGCTCGTGCTTGGCCTGCCCTTACTGTACATTGACTACATGCATATGCCTGTTCTGTCCCTAAAATCGTAGGCTGTCGGAAGTGTCCAGTGTAATTTAATGCAAAATACAGCACGTATCGGCATTTGCGTTCCTTAATGAATCGTGCCCTATATGTTCAGAAGAGGGATTTAACAAATAAACAAGTGTATTTATATCACCCTAACACAGATCACATTGTAAAAAACAAACTGTGTCCAAATGTTAGATTTATATATGTTCCATACCGTAGATCATGTTTGAAATACATCTTTATATAAACTTACACATAGCTTAACCTACATGATCCACTGCAACAATCTAGAAATGGAATCGGCTAAACAGACAAGCATATTAATAACCTATTACTGAAAATTACTTTATAAGAAATAATTACTGTCTGCATTGTTCACAGATCCGACTACGTTATCATGAAATAATATCTTACTAAAAAAAGTTTTATTTTTTTTTTGTCAGAAACTGGTTCCTATAAATATATGAATCTTATTATGTATTCTACAATATCAAGCAGGTATTATCAAAAGATATTTAGGTATCCATTAGTAGCCTATATCCTACAACCGCAGAGAGAAGGATGCTATTATTGCAATATAGTAATAAAAAGGATATATCTGTTCAGTGCTTTTAAAGTACAGTGTATTCAGGTTTTCGATCCATTGAGTTTTGCACTGCAACAATAACCTATTGTCATCACCTCACATTGGTACATTAATTTACTGAAATACTATCATGTTTTATATTACTAAAAATGACGTGCTTAGAATGTTTCTGACTTAATACAGGTCTCAACATTATCACGATTAAAATTCCTGATCTTACATTTCTGTTCAGCAATCCTCAATTTCACATTACGGCTTGTCTCAACTATCTGTCATAAGCTGTGTTTAGACTCTTTGGCGTGAGGGGTTTGAGGTTATATATCCATTTCCCCTCAGTTTGTGATATTAACTTCAAATAATCACCCCCTCGCCATGGTTTTTTATTGCAGATCCCAACGAAATGTAGTTCAGAGTGATCATGGCCATGTTTTTCCAAGAAATGGTCTGGGACACTGGGTTTTGAGTTGATTTTTAATATTTAGCTGATGCTCTGCGATTCTTGTGCACAGATTCCTGTAGTCCTTCCTACATATTGGTAACATATTAGTAACCACAGGGGCATTCTAGAAGGTAGATTATACCCATTGTATCACAAGTAAGTTTGTCTTTTATCCTAAAAATCTCCCCAGTAACACTGGATTTAAAATTTGTTACGTGTATTGTGTCCCTTATATGACAAGTTCTGCACACGACACCTATTATAGTAAAAGCATCCTTTGGCTTTTTCGTTTAGCCAGGTGCCATCACTTTTTGTTATTCTTTCAGGAGGTATGGTGCTTTGTACTAATTTTCTCCCAGATTATCAGCTTTTTTGTAAACAAATTTAGATCTGGGGGGAAGTATTTTCTTTAATTCATTATCCCGTAGTAGAATATTCCAATGCTTTTTGATAATGTGTTCCACCTTTTGTATAATCCCTACTGTACTTGGTGATGAAAGGGAGATATACTGAAGTTTGAGGATTAGGGTCTATCCCTTTGCTTTTTCTTCTAAATAAAGGTTCCTTTTTAGTATCCCTGAGGTCTAAAACACCTTTTCAATAACTTCCCCCTCAGTCTTTTTCCAAGAACCTTTCTCTTAAGACATTTGCTAGCTTCTCATAATGTGCTACGTCAGAATAATTGCATCTAAGGCATGTGAACTGGCCCTTGGGTATGTTTCTAAACCAATTCTTGTGATGGCTACTAGATGTTGGTATGAACGATTTACAGTCGACTTGCTTGAAAAAGGTCTTAGTTGCAAGTTGACTATTGTGTACAAAAATATCTAAATCAAGAAACTCTACACTCATTACTTATGTTACTTGTGAACGGGATGTTTAAATCGTTATGGTTGATATGTTCTATGCATTGAGTGCGTTGATCTCTATCACCCATCCAAATGCAGAAAACGTCATCTATATAATGATGCCATATAGATATATATTCTCCATATGTTCATCTCCTCCCAGTGGCCTACAAACAGGTTTGCGAACTGGGCACAAATTTTGCACCCATGGCAGTCCTCCGAACCTGTTTGTAGTATTTCCCACTGGACCAAAAGTAATTACGATGGAGGACAAAATGAATGCTGTCAACTAGAAAATCTATTTGTTCCCCTGGAAGCTCTGATTCTTGTTCTAATGTGTCTGCATTCTGCTTGGTGTCCTATAATGGTGTAAAGGGACACCACGTAACAAGTGATAAGAAAATATTCAGGTTTCCATTCTATCCCTTTTAAGATCTCCAGTAAGTGGACCATGTCCTTTAAATAACTCTCTTGTCTAACCACTATAGGTTGTAAAAAACAGTCTATATATGTGGATAGATTGGTGGTAAGGGATCCAATTCCAGAAAGGATCGGCCTACCAAGCGGTTTCTCAAGTGACTTATGGATTTTGGGTATCTGGTAGATTACTGGGATTCTCGGATGTTTGATAGAAAGGTATTGAAATTCGTTTTTATTAAGTATGCCTTTCATTGCTGCTCAGCTCAAAAGTTTTTCTAGTTTCTTTTGGTAAGGGTTGGTAGGATCGCCTGTAAGGGGCTCATATGTGGTGTTGTCTTGAAACTGTCTGTCTAGTTCGGCTAAGTAATCAACTTTATTGATGATGGCGATGCCCTTCCCCTCTTGACAGACGATTTGATGATTACATCAGGATTTTCCTCCAGCTGTTTTATTGCTGTTTTTTCAGATCTAGTGATGTTGCAGTTGTTACCAACTTTTTTGGTTTTTAATTCCTCTAGGTCTCTTTCAACCAAGTTTTGGAAGTTACTAATAAATTACCCTTTCATATGACTAGGATAGAATGTCGATTGGTTTTTAAGAGTAGTGTGGGTTTTTTTTTTATATGAACAAAAAGACTGAAGTCTCAGTAAGAAGGCACTCCAGTCCACTAACTGATCATTTCTAAATAACATATCTTATAGATAATAAACATTTGTATTCTCATTATTCAGCAAATATACCTTTATTCTAGAGATCAATATTGGTGCAATATTAACAACAGTAGAGAGTGTGTACAGAAAAAAAAGAGTAGTGAGTTTTAAAAAACAGAACAGACCTTTCAATGTATGTCAGGATAAATTCTGTGGGAATGTGAGATACCAATATCATTGAAAATCTAATATTAACACTTAATTATAATCATCATACCTTTTAGTATAATAATCTTACCAATCCAATTATAAGTATCTCAACCTTCTCTCACAGTCCCTATATGGTTATAGCAAACTGACATAAAAAGCTAATCCTAGCCTCATATAAGAAGCCTATTTGTAATTCCTAAATTGGAGATAAAATAGCAGGTAATAACAGTAAAGAATTCCCTATAGGACAATACAAATAAATTGACTATATGTATTTGCCCAAAAACTGAGCAAAAACTACATCGATGTGGAAAAGAGATATATTTCTCATTTTGTGCAATCGGTATTCTACACAACAAACTATATGTTATGCTATTTGTTAAAATAACAACTAGCCCTCCAAAAAAATATATAGCTGTTGCATTGCTATATGATAAAACAATGCTTGATTATATTGACGGACCAGAAATTTCTTCTAAAGAACACGGATAGTGTATCTGCCATATAGTCTCATATAGTTATAAACAGACTTGGTTGCTACATTGTATTTTCCCAAAGATAGTAATGGTCTCATTCACACTGCATGGTTTTTATGTTTGTAACCAAAATCAGCTGATACATAATATACATCGGCAGAGAGTTTGGATTATATTGTCCCACTCAGTAGTTATTATTAAATGTGCATATCATTATATCTGAGATCCACATTCAACACAGTGTTAATTATCTGCTGACAATGATTTATCTGGGAGTGTACGAAGTCCAAATTTCTATGGACTATTCATCCACATTTATTTAAATCAGTGGTATGTCTACAGATTCCAGATTTCTAATGAAGTTTTAATTGTGATGTGATTGTCGTGACGTCACAGACCGGTAAGTGTTAGACAATAGAGGCTGTGTAGCCGCATTAATCGGCGGTCAATTGTTTGCTAATCCGATTAATTTATCCTCAAATATAATATCAATAAAGCCAAAATAATGTGAGAATAGAGGTTCTCCTTGATTATATAACATATTAATGGCAGGCTTATTAGGCAGTATTGGAAGATTCCTTGCCTTTATGTTAGCCCTCTGTATCTAGACAAGATTTTGAAAGCCCCAGCGTCTCTGTTTTATGGCGTCTGTTTTTTGTTTGTTTTTTTTACCTAAAGCACAACCTGATTATTAACAAAGGGACTTAAACTTGCTCCCTCCAGTAAACCAAACTTTTTTGAACTTTTTTTTTAGATTTAAATAGATATGTATGTAATCTTTGTTTTAAAAAATATTCTAAATCCATAAAAAATAAAATATTGAAGGCCTTCTGATCATTTTTGATGAAGATGACTTGAACTGTGTATCCATTCTAGAAAGTTTGGCTTCAAATACCGCTCAAGATGATAATACTGAAGCAGGAAACACTCTGGTACCTATTTTTGATATTGATGGTTCCAATAACAATAAATTTAGAAATTTTTCAATAAATGAAAAAAAAAGGAAATATAAGGATTTTAACAATAGTTTCTTGCCAGCTAAACAAAAAGCTTTACAAGAACTGTCAGGGCACTGATAATAAGATGTTGCCTACTTGCTGAGATAGTCGCTGCTGCACCTGGAGTCTAACATGCCCCTGGTCTTCTCCAGGGACCCCCGCAAGGGAGTTTGGGCTTTGCCGCTAGAGACGCACCGGTCGAGGTTTTTCAGGGCAGCTTCTGGCGAAGTAAAGGATGATTATGTATTTTAAACAGTCTGAGGTCAAGCCGAATGGGTAGTAAAGCGCCGAGGGAAAATCCAGAAGGATGGTCAACAGAGTCAAAAGGTCAAATGCTGAAACCAAGAAGGGAGTCCAGAAGAATAGTCAGAGAGAAGCCGGGTCAGGAAGCCAATAGGAGCAGACTGGAATGCAGGAGCACAATGCTAGAGTACAGGTAAAATCAAATACTCTGGCACCCTAACATTGCCAAAGACCTGTTTAAATAGGGGAGCCAGGAAAGTTAAGTCCTTATAGGACGTGGATGGGAGGGCTCCTGAAAGAACTCGTTAAGGATCAGAGGTTTGAGTAAGGACACGTGAAAAGAGTTGTGAACTCGGAGAGAGGGAGGCAAAGCTTAAACGTTACTGGGTTGATATCGTGGATACGGGTAAATGGCCCAATGGAGCCAACTTCATTTACAGGACCTGAAGCCTGAGATCAAGAGTAGAGAACAAAGCCTTGTCTCCCACGTGAAGAGCGGAAAGTCCTACAGTGATGATCAGCAGATACCTTGTAACGATTTTAATCCTCCGAGACCTTGGTCTTGGTTTGAATCTAAATTGGGAGAAATCCCATATGAGGGTGTCGGAAGCTGGGACAGAAGATGCAGGGTTGGATGTAAAATCGGGAAGTATGAGATTTTTGCTAGAAACAATGAAGAAGAGTGAAGAACCTGTAGAGTCGAGCAGACGATTATCCAGTTTGACTGATTTCAGAAGAGTAACATCGGAGAAAAAGCTCTTAAGTCTTGCTTCTCTCATTCCGTCTGGCCGTTGGTTTGTTGATGATAACCAGAAAAGAATTTAAGCTTGATCACCAAATTCTTACAAAAGGTCCTCCAGAAATAAGATATAAACTTAACTCCTCGGTCAGAAATAATCTCTGCAGGCAACCGTAAAGCCAGAATATCTCTGTGATAAAGGCGGTGGCCAACTCAGAAGCGTAGGGGAGACTTTTCAAGGACATATAATGAGCCATTTTCAAAACTTTGTAAACTACTACCCAGATGACACTGTATCCATGGCTCAAGAGGAGATCAGTAATAAAGTCCATGGAGATGTTTGACCAAGGAAGAAGTAGGCCTGGAGGAGATTGTCTAGGTATCTCATGCTGATCGCAAACATTATAAGCAGAAACAGCTACATACATTGTGAAGAAGGGTTGGCCACTAATAACGATGAAGGAGGAAGGCCAAGATCTTTTTGATTCCAGCATGACCAGACAGCTTGGAACTGTGGGCCCAACGATACTTTGATACGAAGATGAGGTTCCTAGTAGGAACAACCAGCAGGAGGAGTCTTGAGAGAAGTCTGAGTTAAGGTTAAAATGTTGATAGGATCAATGATGGGCTTCGGGTCTGTACCAGGAAGGAGATCAGAATTTTCAAAGGATCGGGAGAGGGCACCAGCCCGAGAATGCCTAGAACTAGGACGAAAGGTGAGGACAAAATCAAAACAGGAAATGAAGGATGACCACCGAGCTTGATGAGGGTTTAAATACTGGGCAGTTCTCAAATAAGTGAGGTTCTTGTGATCACAAAACAAAAAGACAGTTGTCAGCGCTAATCCTTTACACTGCATATCTGTGTGTGTCTAGCAAAATGAAAACATGAGGTATTAGTTCATATTTTGATCAAAACATTTAAGCCTGCATCCCAGCGTTAAGGGCACCTCATTATATGCAGGTCCTACACTGACCTATATGCTTTAAACACCATTAAAATGCAGTTAAAATCAGATGTACTCACCTCCCAGGTATAGGAGTTTACATCTAGCAAGGGCTGGCTTGTGAGCCACACCCAAATGTGCCTTAAATAGGCTTGATGGACAGCTGCTATGACAATAAGGCAATATTTTGAAACAAAACCAGAGAAAAAAACAAGCCTGCGCCCGGTATATCCCAAATTATATATGGTACCATCTGCTTGGCAATGAGCCCGCTCTCTGTATATCCCATATTGTATATGGTACCAGCTGCGTGGTTTTTGTGATCAGTATAAATAGTAATGGGAAGCCAAGCTCCTTCCAAAAGGTGACGCCATTCTTCTAAATTGGACTTGTAAGGTATGAGACTCTCCAGAAGAAGATACTTGGGAAAGAACGACTCTTACTCCTATGGCAGAGGCATTGACCTCAAAGAAGAATGATTTGAGCTGGTCAGGTTACTTCAAAACTTGAGCAGAAAAGTAGGCCTGTTTCCCATTCTCTTGGGGCAAGTAGTCAGAAGGTGTCCTGAGTTGCTGCAATACAAACAGAGATTATTTCTTAACCTTCTCTAATGCTCCTCAGGAGTAGGGCGAGAGCGCCCAATTTGCATAGGTTCTTCGGGCACAGTAATGGGGTTTTGAAAGCGTGGCGCAAGATGAGGTGTAGGGCAGTGGGAGCTATCTTGTTCCTGGGAGTGCTTCTGGAAGCTCAAATCTATCCGGATACGCAAAGAGATGAGAGCATTGAGGTCTGATGGCAGCACAGTGACCTAGTGGTTAGCACTTCTGCCTCACATCACTGGGGTTATGAGTTCAATTCCCGACCATGGCCTTATCTGTGTGGAGTTTGTATGTTCTCCCTCTGTTTGCGTGGGTTTCCTCCGGGTGCTCCGGTTTCCTCCCACACTTCAAAAACATACTGGTAGGTTAATTGGCTGCTATCAAAATTGACCCTAGTCTCTCCCTCTCTGTCTGTCTCCCTCTCTGTCTGTCTGTTCTATGTGTGAGTGTGTGTCTATATTATGGAATTTAGACTGTAAGCTCCAATGGGGCAGGGACTGATGTGAATGAGTTCTCTGTACAGCACTGACTGCGGAATTAGTGGCGCTATATAAAAAAATGATGATGATGAATTCCCTGGAGGCTAATTTATCCTTGATGCGATCATTTAGTCCTTGCCAGAAGCTGGCAACAAGAGCATCGTTGTTCCATTTTAATTCAGAGGCAAATGTGCGAAATTGGACCACATACTGACCGACTGGAAGAGATCCCTGGTGAAGATTTAGAAGGCTGAAGGCAGCAGAAGACACTCGACCTGGCTTGTCGAAAATTCAATGGAAAGTTTTAATAAAGGTAGTTGAATTGTGCAAAATAGAATCACAGGGGGGAGGCCTGAGCAAGTGCCTGCCCAGAAAGTAGAGAAATAACGAACACCCTCTCAGAAACTAAGCTCTCAGGATTCCATTCAAGCTTAGTGGCACAGTGATTGAGGAAACTTCTCCATTTTTTTCAGGTCACAGTCATGTTTCTCAGGTGGAGGAATGCAATGATTTCTGGCCAAGGCAGGGGCAGAGGCATTAGAAAGACCTACGACAGGGGAAGTGGCAACAAGTGGTGTCTGTGAAGTTGACAGTGAGTTCAGTTGTGAATTCAGACGTGATACTACACTCTGCACACACTGCAGTTATTGAACCTGTTCAGACTCTTGTTGTTCGACACACCAGGCCAGAGGAGTAAATCCCTGGCTGAGGGTTCCCCAGCACCATTCAACATGGCCAGAGTATATTGTCAGGGCAGTGATAATAAGATGGTGCTTACTTGCTGCTGCACCTGGAGGCACCCCTGGTCTTCTCCAGGGTCCGCCGCAAGCGAATTTTGGTTTTGCTGCAAGGGAAGTGCAGGTTGCAGCTCCCAGCAAAATAGAGCGAGTGTACGTATGCTAAATAATTAGAGGTCAAGCCAGGCATGTAGTGAAGTGCTGAAGGAAAATCCAGATGTATGGTCAATGAAGCCAAAAGGTCAAATGCCAAATCAAGTAAGCAGAGTATCAGGGAGGATCCAAAGGGAGGTTGAGATAAGCTGAGGTCTGAAGCTGTATAATCAAAGTACCAAGATGAATGCCTAGAGGAGAAGTGGGGTCAGGAAGCAAATAATGGTGCCAGAGTCTTGTTTAAATAGGGGAGCACGGAAGGTTAATTGCCGCCGCTGGGAGAGAACTAGCGTCTCGTTGCCTAGCAACGGTATACGCATGTAAGACGCTGCCGGTACTCTGGCCAGAAGTGACGTGTCTGAATGTCATGCAACCAGGCGGGAGACGATTGGAAACAGGAGACCATCCCTGTGATGGAGCTAAGATGCAGAGACGGCGCCTGACAAGAACTTTGTAATGATAATTCTATAATCATTAAAGCTGCAGAAAAAGGAGGTGAAGTGGTCATTCTTCAGACCCCATTCTTTAATATCAAAATGAATTTATTAAATGATGCATTAGATGAAGGGGCAATATCCTAAGAAGTCAAAGATTTTTCCTATTCTCTTTATCCCATCACTCACACCTATCACCTTCGTAAGATCCACAAATCCCTGACAAATCTTCCTGGTCATCCCATCATCTCTGGTGTTGGGACTCTTACTTCCAATCTCTCTTATGTTGATTCTGTTCTACAACCTCTGTCCATTTACCTTCCCTCTCATATACATGACACTACACACTTTCTAAGTTTGGTCTAACAAATCTATTGGGACTCATAATATATATATTCATCACCTGCAATGCCCAACCACTTTATACAAACATCTCGCATACTATGGGAATTAAACATTTTCAAGACCTGCAGGATACTCAATGAGCAGACCATAAAAAGTTTCTCTCATCATCCATATCATTTATCTTATCTCGCAACTATTTTTTATTTGACAAACAATTTTATATATAGATTCTTGGCACAGCCATGGGGACTACGTTCGCCCCGAGCTTTGCCAATCTCTACATGGGCCACTTCAAAAAGTACTTTCTTTGAGATGGTAAGTTTGTGGGGAACCCGGTCCCCGACGCCTAGAAATATAGACAATCTGTTTTTCGTTTGGAAAGGGAATTCTACTTCTGTTGCCTAATTCACTTCCTATCTTCATCATATTCCTTTTAATTTGACCTTCACTGGCACCTCAGACACTTTTTCCATTGACTTATTGGATATCACCCTTATTAGTCTAGACCAGTGGTTCCCAAACTTTTGCAGTTCGCGGCACCCTTAGAGTCTCCATAATTTTTTTAAGGCACCCCTCCAAAATAATTACCGAGCAGTCCTGTTTTAGAAGTAGTTGGGTCAAAAAATTGTAATAAGTATTTAGGTCACAACAGAAATGCTTATTTAGTTGTATGCAAAAATGCTCCCTCTGCATCCAGACAATCTGCCCCCACTGCATCCAGACACTCTGCCCTCTCTCATGCTGCCCCCTCTCACGCTGTTGTTTTGAATCTTCAATAACTAAGAAAATTTACAATCATATGATTTATTAATTGTAACACCAATTATATTATATACATGTTACAATGCCCATGTGGCTATTAATATATTGGTCATACCATACGGAAACTAAAGTCACGATTCCTGGAACATAGACGTAACATCAAATAGTAAAAACAAGACCATATTCTCCATTGTCACTTCACTCAGAAACATAGCAGCAACCCTAAAGCAATCAAACTGATTGGATTAGAAACCATCACTTCACCGCTAGAAGTGGAGACAGATTTAACCATCTATGTCTCAAAGAATCCTTCTGGATTTATCAATTGAGTAATTACAACCTGTAGGATTAAATGAATGTTTGGATCTTGATTTTGGCTGATTTCATACTAGTGATCTCTGCTTTAAATTACTTCTCTGTTCTGTTTTTTTTTCTTGCCGATTCCTATTGCTTTACTTACTATTATTTGTAAATTTCGTTAAGATCGACACTATCTCTTTAATAGATTCAGTTATTTAGTTGGTTACAGTCCTGCATACAGCTATGCTTAAAGACAATTTAATGCTTTTTTCTTTCTCAAACAACGCATCTCCGCTTACAAGCATTTGTTGTCTTTATTTACATATCCTTAAAGAAATCCGTCACTATATCAAATTTACTTCTTTTGCATATTCTCTCTATAATTATAAAAATTATTTTATCAGTAGCCGTTCTCTCATTGATCTTTAAGACGACAAATTAGATTACATCATTTTTTTTTTTGTTGTTGTAACGATTCCTGAGAAACACAGACTAAATATTGTCCTAATTGCAATGTAATGTGGGCTAGTAAAGAAACAAATATGGGATTGCTTCTTATATTCTATAAGTGTTCACATTAATTGAAAACATTAAAGTTATAGACTTTAAATATAATTTTCAGATGGTATATATTCTGTGCATATGAACACTGTACATTTATGGGTATAGGTTACTATTTAAAATAATTAGTCTACAGTCATGGCCAAAAGATTTGAGAATTACACAAGTATTGGTTTTTTACAAAGTTTGCTGCTTCAGTGTTTTTAGACCTTTTTGTCAGATGTTGCTATGGTATACTGAAGTAAAATTACAAGCACTTCATAAGTGTCAAAGGCTTTTATTGACAATCACATTAAGTTTATGCAAAGAGGCAATATTTGCAGTGTTGACCCTTCTTTTTGAAGACCTCTGCAATTCAACCAGGCATGCTGTCAATCAACTTCTGGGCCACACACTGACTGATGGCCGCCAATTCTTGCCCAATCAATGCTTGGAGTTTGTCACAATTTGTGGGTTTTTGTTTGCAGTGCCAAGAGCTGGTGGTCTAGTCCCCTGCTGAAGTATGCCTGTGATCCTATTTGTTGCGTAGGAGGAGGGGGGGTGCGGTAGGTCAGAAATACCCACAGCGCTCGTCTTATCCAGAAGGAAGAGGCATGGCAGCAACTCACACATGATAAGTGTTAGGAACTCCCAAGCCAGTACAGTGAAACTCGGGAACTACTCTGAAGGCCCGGTATTCGCTGGAGCCCCTAGTGGTGGGGACAGATTTGGCTGCGGACCGACCAAGGGTCGAGCAACGTGTACTAACTTAAAGGAGAACCCAGGAGTGAGTGATAGGCAGGCCGAAGTGAGGAAGAGATCCAAGGTCAAAAGGACACTAGCACAGGTACGAAATCCAGGGACAGGCGAAAGGTCAGGTGCACAAGCGAATGGAGCAAAATCCAGAGTTCAGGCAAATGGTCAGGGTCAGAAGTGAGGGTTCAAAGGTCCAGGAACAAGCAGAGGTCAAAACGGGTAGTCAATCAACGCTAATGGTAACCAAACAGGGAGCACAAGCAGGTAGCAGAACTGAGGACAGAACGCTATAACCGGCAGTGGGGCTCAGTCCTCACTGCCCTAAATACCCCTGCTAGCCAATCAGAGCCTAGCTCTGAAACAAGTCACAGCCCCTGCCTGATTAATTTCCTATAGGTTGCGCTAGACTGCGCATGTGCCCAGCTGTTTTATTGCGCCCAGAGTTCCTGGGTAAAGTTCCTGGCGTCCAGCCGTTGCCCTGGCAACGGTCGGGCTGGATTTCCGGAAGTGACGTCCCGGTTGCCATAGCGACAGCCGGGACGTCAGAAGAAGCAGGAACTGAGTCGCGGCGGTGCCCGCGGCCGCCGCGGCTCGTGACAGTAAGGCACTAGGAGGCATGGTTATGCAAGAAGGGGAGGGGTTGGAGGATGCAGTCAGCACACAGACGCATAGAGATAGCAATCAGTCAATACCAACAGTGGGAGAAGTGGCGGTATGAGATACCGCTGTATACCGGACCACTTTGAGTACTGATTTAGAGAAGTAATCTTTTTCCACAAGTTGATTTTTTTTTTTTATTGCCTTGTTAGGAAATCAAGCATTTGAAAACACCCTTTCTATAAACCCTGTGTTTGCCCCTGCAGGCATCATGGGCTCTTACAGTAATAGATGTGCAGTATTGTTCCAGCACAGAATAATATACTACATTCTTATAGCAATGGTCAACATAGGAACAGTGTGTGATGAGTATCTCTCCAGGCTTGTAGAGGCTCTTGAACAGCTGCTTGCTCTTTCTGCCAAGTCTTCTTCTTGTTGCCATGATATCGGCAGCTTCTCTGTTTATTACAGTTGTTTCTGTGTTTTGGAAACACTGCATTTTCTAGGAGGCAAACAGACGCGTGGGAAATCGGTTCCGTGCCTGATGGATATTTTTAGGCACTATTCCTTTTCAAAGATCATAATAAAGCAATAGGAGCTCTAAACAGTCTGCATGTCACAATGTCTGAAGTAAAGGCAGGCAATGTGAGATTGAAGTATGTTGTACTCATGGTGTCTCCAGACCTTCCAGGTTACAAAATCATTGAAGTGTCCTTATCACCTACATACAGTGGAAGCAGCCATTTTCTGGACTGAACTAAAATAACCATGAAATGCAGCCTATCAAATAGACTAGTGAATCGGTAAGAACATTAGTCTGAAAATTGGTTCAGCCCACAAAACTGCTGCCTCCTCTCTTTGTAGCCAAAGTGCTTTATTTATCAAACTCTGATTTGGGCAAATGGGCAATTATCAGCAGTTCTGCCAGACAGTTTTAAAATGGGAGGTTTGGCCTATTATTAAATTGCTGTTTTAAATATGGGTGCCAAAATCACTCCGGCATAGTAAATTGCAGCGGTGCTTCTTTACATACGACTGCAGTTTGCAGCAATACATACTGATGCATACCTCGCTGGGGTCATAAATAGACCTGAGTTCCCATACAGCTGGGAGCCACAGAGATACTGCTATATAACTGTATACACTGACTTATAGCAAGTGCTCCAAATCTGTTTTGTAGGTTGTGGCTGTGCAGAATAAGATACTAGCAGTCAGGGGTGCAGCAACGAAAATTTTCATGGGCGGGGCAAAAGGATAAGGACTACTATAGGGCTCAAAGCCCCTTTTTCTCACGTTTGGTAATTTGTTTTACGACAGTTGTAACAATGACTGTAGATATACAAAGACTCCCAATCCTATGCTAATTTTTATCAGTGTTTCAGGATTTGAACCCGTTTAATTATTTATTTTACTATAAAAATGTATCTATATATTATTAAATAAATATTATTATTAATATTAACCACTAACTAGTAAAATAGCTGTTAGATAAATTTAATTGTTCATCTTAAAAATTTACATTTTTCATAGTCATTAACCTAGTTTTTATTCAGATTTCGTTGACCGCATAATTTCATTTGATTGGGAGTATTTTTAACTTGATAGTCACTGCCACACTGGTTATGGTATGTGCTATACATTTTAATTGCTAGATCTCATTCAGGGTAAAAGTAAAGTGAATAATTGTTGATCATCAATACAGGTTATTTATTAATTGTTTATGAACGGAAAACTAAGTTTTTAAAATAAATAAATCAATCCGTATTAAATCTGTAGTAAGACTATCTATATTAAAGAACAGTTGGTAGTTATACTAGGACAAGCTATCATTTAAAAAAGTTTCACAAGTTTAGAACAGCCTTAATGAGCATCATCATCATGTTATTTATATAGCGCCACTAATTACGCAGCTTTGTACAGAGAACTCAATCACATCAGTCCCTGTCCCATTGGAGCTTACAGCCTAAATTCGAGAGAGAGAGAGAGAGATCGAGAGAGAGAGAGAGAGAGAGAGAGAGAGAGAGAGAGAGAGAGAGAGAGAGAGAGAGAGAGAGAGAGAGAGAGAGAGAGAGAGAGAGAGAGAGAGAGAGAGACTAACTAGGGTCAATTAGATAGCAGCCAATTAACCTACTAGTATATTTTTTTGGATTGTGGGAGAAAACCAGAGCACCCAGAGGAAACCCATGCAAACACAGAAACATACAAATTCCACACAGATGACCCCAGTGCTGTGAGGCAGAAGTGCTAACCACTAACTCACTGTGCTGCCCATGACCATGGCTTCAGAAAGTAGCATGAAGGCTTTTGTGTAGAAGTTCCTAGCAACGGGGGCAAAACACAGTCTTGGCCATCCAACTGAAATCCCCCCCCCCGCCCCCAATCCTGTTCCTACACCTCTGCTAGCAGCAACAGTAGACATTCCAGAACACAAGCAGCCATTGCCCACACTTATATAACACAGCTCTGTGTACTATGCAGTATGGACTGCAGGGCTCGCTCTGCGCCTACTCACTCTCCCAGGATAGTGACAGAGACCACAAGCCACGCCCCTAACTGTCAGTCATGTCTCCTCAATCCACCCCATCACACTGTTGTGTCGTGTCATAGCTCCGCCCATTGAATGCCCATCGCTTAACCCCGCCCTATTCCGCTGACAGTCAGCTGGCAGTGCTGTACGTCACGAGGCAGGCGTCTGCCCCGCCCATGGTGTTCTCGCGAGAGTTTGAGGATCGGGGCGCCCTCGCGCTGCTCTCGGTTGCAGGCGGAGAAGAGAGGTTCGGGGACTCGGAAAAAGTGGATACTCGAAGCGGTGAGAGACGTGGGGACTGGGGGTTCATTCTCCAATAGCAAATACGCTGTTTGCCACTCACTGTCTTACCAACATGCTGCCCTAAATACCCTAGAGATTCAGAGAGGGCCCAAACCTTGGGACCGCCCCTTCCAGAGAGATTAGGCGGAGGACCAATAGAAAGCAATGGATGGTACAGTGACTGGAAATTCAGCCAATGGGGACTTGCAAGGAGGTGGGATTAACTATGGGCCTGGGACAGAGTGTACGATTTTTTTATTTTTATTTTTATATAGACTTGTTGTCTATTCTATGCTCATAGCCAAAGCTCTCTGGTGCCTGGTATGAGTATCAGTGTCTGCTCCCACCCGGCGCTGCTGGTCTGAGTGTCAGTGTCTGCTCCCACCCAGCCAGTCAGCGCTGCCCGGTCTGAGTGTCAGCTCCCACCCACCCAGTCAGTGCTGCCTGGTCTGAGTGTCAGTGTCTGCTCCCACCCGGCGCTGCTGGTCTGAGTGTCAGTGTCTGCTCCCACCCAGCCAGTCAGCGCTGCCCGGTCTGAGTGTCAGCTCCCACCCACCCAGTCAGTGTCTGCTCCCACCCGGCGCTGCTGGTCTGAGTGTCAGTGTCTGCTCCCACCCCCCTGTCTGAGTGTCAGTGTCTGCTCCCACCCCCCTGTCTGAGTGTCAGTGTCTGCTCCCACCCCCTGTCTGAGTGTCAGTGTCTGCTCCCACCCCCCTGTCTGAGTGTCAGTGTCTGCTCCCACCCAGCCAGTCAGCGCTGCCCGGTCTGAGTGTCAGTGTCTGCTCCCACCAGTGCTGCCCCGGTCTGAGTGTCAGTATATGCACCCACCCACCCAGTCACGCTGCCCGGTCTTGGTGTTAGTGTCTGCACCCACCCACCCAGTCAGCGCTGCCCAGTCTGAGTGTCAGTGTCTCCACCCAGTCACGCTGCCCGGTCTTAGTGTTAGTGTCTGCACCCACCCACCCAGTCAGCGCTGCCCGGTCTGAGTGTCAGTGTCTGCACCCAGTCACGCTGCCCCGGTCTGAGTGTCAGTGTCTGCACCCAGTCACGCTGCCCCGGTCTGAGTGTCAGTGTCTGCTCCCACCAGTGCTGTCCCGGTCTGAGTGTCAGTGTCTGCTCCCACCAGTGCTGCCCCGGTCTGAGTGTCAGTATATGCACCCACCAACCCAGTCAGCGCTGCCTGGTCTGAGTGTCGGTGTCTGCACTCACCCACCAAGTCAGCGCTGCCCGGTTTGAGTGTCAGTGTCTGCACCCACCCACCCAGTCAGCACTGCCCGGTCTGAGTGTCAGTGTCTGCACCCACCCACCCAGTCAGCGCTGCCCGGTCTGAGTGTCAGTGTCTGCTCCCACCCACCCAGTCAGTGCTGCCCGGTCTGAGTGTCAGTGTCTGCTCCCACCCGGCGCTGCTGGTCTGAGTGTCAGTGTCTGCTCCCACCCAGCCAGTCAGCGCTGCCCGGTCTGAGTGTCAGCTCCCACCCACCCAGTCAGTGCTGCCTGGTCTGAGTGTCAGTGTCTGCTCCCACCCGGCGCTGCTGGTCTGAGTGTCAGTGTCTGCTCCCACCCCCCTGTCTGAGTGTCAGTGTCTGCTCCCACCCAGCCAGTCAGCGCTGCCCGGTCTGAGTGTCAGCTCCCACCCACCCAGTCAGCACTGCCCGGTCTGAGTCAGTGTCTGCACCCACCCACCCAGTCAGCGCTGCCCGGTCTGAGTGTCAGTGTCTGCTCCCACCCACCCAGTCAGTGCTGCCCACCCACCTAGTCAGTGCTGCCCGGTCTGAGTGTCAGTGTCTGCTCCCACCCACCCAGTCAGCGCTGCCTGGTCTGAGTGTCAGTGTCTGCTCCCACCCACCCAGTCAGCGCTGCCTGGTCTGAGTGTCAGTGTCTGCTCCCACCCACCCAGTCAGTGCTGCCTGGTCTGAGTGTCAGTGTCTGCACCCACCCACCCAGTCAGCGCTGCCTAGTCTGAGTGTCAGTGTCTGCACCCACCCAGTAAGAGCTGCCTGGTCTGAGTGTCAGTGTCTGCTCCCACCCACCCAGTCAGCACTGCCTGGTCTGAGTGTCAGTGTCTGCACCCACCCACCCAGTCAGCGCTGCCCGGTCTGAGTGTCAGTGTCTGCTCCCACCCACCCAGTCAGCGCTGAAAACCCACCCAGTCAGCGCTGAAAACCCACCCAGCGCTGAACACCCACCCAGTCAGCGCTGCCCGGTCTGAGTGTCAGTGTCTGCTCCCACCCACCCAGTCAGCGCTGCCCGGTCTGAGTGTCAGTGTCTGCTCCCACCCACCCAGTCAGCGCTGCCCGGTCTGAGTGTCAGTGTCTGCTCCCACCCACCCAGTCAGCGCTGTCCGGTCTGAGTGTCAGTGTCTGCTCCCACCCACCCAGTCAGCGCTGCCCGGTCTGAGTGTCAGTGTCTGCTCCCACCCACCCAGTCAGCGCTGCCCGGTCTGAGTGTCAGTGTCTGCTCCCACCCACCCAGTCAGCGCTGCCCGGTCTGAGTGTCAGTGTCTGCTCCCACCCACCCAGTCAGCGCTGCCCGGTCTGAGTGTCAGTGTCTGCTCCCACCCACCCAGTCAGTGCTGCCCGGTCTGAGTGTCAGTGTCTGCTCCCACCCACCCAGTCAGCGCTGCCCGGTCTGAGTGTCAGTGTCTGCTCCCACCCACCCAGTCAGCGCTGCCCGGTCTGAGTGTCAGTGTCTGCTCCCACCCACCCAGTCAGCGCTGCCCGGTCTGAGTGTCAGTGTCTGCTCCCACCCACCCAGTCAGCGCTGCCCGGTCTGAGTGTCAGTGTCTGCTCCCACCCACCCAGTCAGCGCTGCCCGGTCTGAGTGTCAGTGTCTGCTCCCACCCACCCAGTCAGCGCTGCCCGGTCTGAGTGTCAGTGTCTGCTCCCACCCACCCAGTCAGCGCTGCCCGGTCTGAGTGTCAGTGTCTGCTCCCACCCACCCAGTCAGCGCTGCCCGGTCTGAGTGTCAGTGTCTGCTCCCACCCACCCAGTCAGTGCTGCCCGGTCTGAGTGTCAGTGTCTGCTCCCACCCACCCAGTCAGTGCTGCCCGGTCTGAGTGTCAGTGTCTGCTCCCACCCACCCAGTCAGTGCTGCCCGGTCTGAGTGTGTGTCTGCTCCCACCCACCCAGTCAGTGCTGCCCGGTCTGAGTGTCAATGTCTGCACTCACCCAGCCAGCGCTGCCCGGTCTAAGTGTCAGTGTCTGCACTCACCCAGCCAGCGCTTCCCAGTCTGAGTGTCGGTGTCTGCACTCACCCAGCCAGCGCTGCCCAGTCTGAGTGTCGGTGTCTGCACTCACCCAGCCAGCGCTGCTCGGTCTGAGTGTCTGTGTCTGCACTCACCGAGCCAGCGCTGCCCGGTCTGCACTCACCCAGCCAGCGCTGCCCGGTCTGCACTCACCCAGCCAGCGCTGCCCGGTCTGCACTCACCCAGCCAGCGCTGCCCGGTCTGCACTCACCCAGCCAGAGCTGCCCGGTCTGCGATCCACCCAGCCAGAGCTGCCCGGTCTGCGATCCACCCAGCCATCGCTGCCCGGTCTGCGTGTCGGTGTCTGCTCCCAACCACCCAGCCATCGCTGCCCGGTCTGCGTGTCGGTGTCTGCTCCCAACCACCCAGCCATCGCTGCCCGGTCTGCGTGTCGGTGTCTGCTCCCAACCACCCAGCCATCGCTGCCCGGTCTGCGTGTCGGTGTCTGCTCCCAACCACCCAGCCAGCGCTGCCCGGTCTGCGTGTCGGTGTCTGCTCCCAACCACCCAGCCAGCGCTGCCCGGTCTGCGTGTCGGTGTCTGCTCCCAACCACCCAGCCAGCGCTGCCCGGTCTGCGTGTCGGTGTCTGCTCCCAACCACCCAGCCAGCGCTGCCCGGTCTGCGTGTCGGTGTCTGCTCCCAACCACCCAGCCAGCGCTGCCCGGTCTGCGTGTCGGTGTCTGCTCCCAACCACCCAGCCAGCGCTGCCCGGTCTGCGTGTCGGTGTCTGCTCCCAACCACCCAGCCAGCGCTGCCCGGTCTGCGTGTCTGTGTCTGCTCCCACCCAGCCAGCGCTGCCCGGTCTGAGTGTCTGCAGAGCCAGCGCTTCCCGGTCTGAGTGTTTGCTCCTACACACCCACCAACCTAGCCAGCGCTGCCCGGTCTGAGTGTCTGCTCTATTAAAGTTATTTTATCATTTACCAATAATCATTGTCAATGCGATTTGTGTGGTTCCAACTCGCAAAGCGATTCATTAACAAAAGAAAAGCAATTAATTAAGTACAGACATATATAAGCTGCGCCCAGCTGGATCCAGCTTAGTCATTTAATTCTGAAGTCTGTGGTCAAAGAGGCTGCAAGCTGATTCCAGAGAGCAATATATATATATACATTTGGTGTTACAGTAAATACAATACAGATGACTTGACATGTTTCCATAGGTTCAGGCTCCATGACAATCCAGTGTAGTTCATAGGTCAGTCCAAATGACACCCTCCAAGGGTGGGTGGGGGGCCTCATCTCTCCAGTCAGATGCATACTAATCTTCCCGCAGAAAGCAAGTTCAAACTGGTCTATTTACATTATACACACAATACCATTCTGATCACTAATTCCCTATATTCCATAACTAGCATACATGAGGTGCGATCTTATAGCTGATTGAACTGGATCACTAAGGATAAATAGGGGATTAGAATGACACCAAACATGATATTTCCTGTAACCTGAACCTTAGATCTCAATAAAGTGCATATAACATTATAATATTTAACTATAAACTCAATAAAATCTGTTCATAAACGACTGTGGGTTGGAACTATTATAAAATGAGCTATGTACAAGTGAATGTGTAAGCGTGCGTTTGCTTCATGACACGTGGCACACTGATCGCAATAGCACAGTAAAACAATATTAATCCATATATTGTCTTTCATCCAATTATTCCACTTTGACAGCTCCCACCCACCCAGCGCTGCCCAATCTGATTGTCTGCTCCCACCCACCCAGCCAGTGCTGCCCTGTCTCAGTGTGCTAACGCTGCCCTGTCTGATTGTCTGCTTCCAAACCCAGCGCTGCCCGGTCTGAGTGTCTGCTCCCACCCACCCAGCCAGCGCTGCCCAATCTGATTGTCTGCTCCCACCCAGCCAGCGCTGCCCCACTCTGAATGTCTGCTCCCAGCCAGCCAGCACTGCCTGGTCTGAGTGTCTGCTCCCAAAGCCAGCGCTGCCCCGGTCTGAGTGTCTGCTATCACCCACCCAGCCAGCGCTGCCCCGGTCTGAGTGTCTGCTATCACCCACCCACCCAGCCAGCGCTGCCCCGGTCTGAGTGTCTGCTATCACCCACCCACCCAGCCAGCGCTGCCCCGGTCTGAGTGTCTGCTATCCCCCACCCACCCAGCCAGCGCTGCCCCGGTCTGAGTGTCTGCTATCCCCCACCCACCCAGCCAGCGCTGCCCCGGTCTGAGTGTCTGCTATCCCCCACCCACCCAGCCAGCGCTGCCCCGGTCTGAGTGTCTGCTATCCCCCACCCACCCAGCCAGCGCTGCCCCGGTCTGAGTGTCTGCTATCCCCCACCCACCCAGCCAGCGCTGCCCCGGTCTGAGTGTCTGCTATCCCCCACCCACCCAGCCAGCGCTGCCCCGGTCTGAGTGTCTGCTATCCCCCACCCACCCAGCCAGCGCTGCCCCGGTCTGAGTGTCTGCTATCCCCCACCCACCCAGCCAGCGCTGCCCCGGTCTGAGTGTCTGCTATCCCCCACCCACCCAGCCAGCGCTGCCCCGGTCTGAGTGTCTGCTATCCCCCACCCACCCAGCCAGCGCTGCCCCGGTCTGAGTGTCTGCTATCACCCACCCACCCAGCCAGCGCTGCCCCGGTCTGAGTGTCTGCTATCACCCACCCACCCAGCCAGCACTGCCCCACTCTGACTGTCTGCTCCCACCCAGCCAGCGCTGCCCCGCCCTGAGTGTCTGCTCCCACCCACCCAGCGCTGCCTGCCCTAAATGTCTGCATCCAACGCTGCCTGCCCAGATTGTCTGCTCCCACCCAGCCTGCGCTTCCTGCTCTGAGTGTCTGTGTTTGCCTGCGCTGAGTGTATATATCTGCTCCCTTCCAGCACTGCCTGCTCTGGGTGTCTTTCTGCTCTGCCTTGCAGTAAATGATTGTGTGATTGTGGCCGCTCATAGCTGTCTGGCATGACGGTCTGCCTTTTCCCACCTGGGCTGGGGGCTGTCGCCCTGCACCGTCTACTCATATGGGAGAACTTGTTCCATCATCTGTCCGGCAGTTTCTTGGTTCTTTTTGTGTTTAAGTGATAATTTTGTTACCAAGGGTGGGGGTTCTGCAATAAACCCACACTCATTATTATATGGATGAAGCTGGTTGAATAGGAGGGCAGCAACTAGGAGCATAACCTTAATTTGAGTGTTCTGGAAATATCACATGTTAGGGGATTTAAACATTTAAATAATAGTATTATATTAGTTATCCCTATAGAATGATGCAGATTGTAAAATAATCTGGGGTTTCTCCTTTTTCAGTAATGATTACATGGGTTTCTATAATTATATCTCTATGATACATACAAATTAGAGAAGGTGTTTTAGTTCTATTGTATAACCTGGCATGGGATTTCTTAAGTAATCTCAGAGTTTTAACAGCAGAAAGTTGAAATCGGGTTGTGAATGCTATTCAATCTTTACTGTCAGCAGTTTAATTTAGTCTAGACTTCTTTAAATCCATTTTACTCAAAATGACTAATCAACCAACCTTAATCTCCAGAAGCTCTATTTTAATACTAATATATACATATTTAAAGAAAATATATCTAAGTCACATTGTTGTATTGATGTAAACTTCATCCAGTTTTAAGTTTATATAGCAACGTACCTATGTAAACGTTTAATCTTTCGTACCTTGCAAAGTATGACATCTACCTGTCTGATTTGTAGTGTTGTAGTCCCATTGTAGTCCCATTGTGGACCTAATTTGCAGCACTCTTGTGTTCAGTAAGCATCACTCTGGCACCAATAGGTTGCAATGTAATCTCAGTGATTAACATGATTTGCAAGTCTTTTAGCAATAAATCTCATGCTGATAAACATGATCACTGTTATTTTTAAGAAGGGAAATATGTTGGGTTAAACACATTTGGTTTTGATGCCTTACTTTTATTAGTAGAAGGCAATTTTGGAGGATACTTTAAAGTTTAAGGATACTACTCATGAATTAAATGATCACTTTGTGAAGTGATCTGATTAAGTATTAGAAAAATGTTTATTGTAAAGATTTTACTTAAGGTTGTATGGAAAACTTTGCATTGCTATGATTCTATTGTGTGTGTAGGGGAAAAAGCTTATTGTGCTTTTTAGTAAGCTAGCCACAGACCTGTGCATATGGTTGGCCAGTGTGGTCACTTTTCAACCAGTTTGTTTGATCTTTGTACTGTGTGGTCTTGTCAAATCAGAATCTGATTCACTGCTGACCTGGAACTGGTGAGGAGCCTTTGCTTTCATATTGTGGTTCAGGCTCCTTAGTATTTGGATTTGTGACTACTTTGGCCATTCACATGTGTGACTTAATTACTTATAGGCTCTCGACATTCTGGCTGAATGACCACATTATAATCTATCCTCCCAGTTTATGCTGTACTAAAGCTGCCCACTCAGTAATCCTGATATTTTCACTGTCAAATCTGGCCCCACATTCTTGAGCTGAATGGCCGGATCTTTTCTGGCATGACTTTGGCTAGGTAGTGTGGGCAGAAGAGGACCACACACAGACAAGACCGATGGCGGTCACATTCCGGCCATAATTCCCAAGATGCCCAACAAGGATGGTATAATCCTTATCAGACACTACATATACAGTAATATCTGGCCTATTGCCCAGTCTCGACTGAGATATTGCATAGTGTGGCTAGCACAAAAGAGTTTTTAAACAGTGAATTGAAACAAAGTATAATTGACATCTGTTACAGACAACAATCCTCAGCTTAGACTCCTATTTAAGCCAATAAATGTCTATAGTGAAGGTATATTGCATAGAATATGGGCTGCCTATATACATAATTTAGGAGATGATCTATCTATTCCATTATTATTAGCAGTACTAATAGTAGTGTAGATTTGTAAGGTTCCACAGTGCCTGACAGGGACACAGAACATACATACAAGGTAGATAAAATAAATACACACTTATTACTGCGTGTCTGTGAAGTGCTGTACAATATTGGGAGCATGCGGTACAAACTGCTAAACAATAACAGAGATCAAAATAAGAGAATATCCTGTCCGAATGAGCCTTAAGGTGTGTAGAGGAGAACATAAAAGTAGAAATAAGCAGAAGTTCTCCAGAAGTAAAACAAAGGCTACAAATGAACCATTGCCTCCTTATCTTTGATGAAGCAGGAATAACCAAGGATGCAATAATACATCAGGGCTAAAAATCTTTTGAGAAGCAAATAAAAGTTAAACATAAAAGTTATACTGCATGAAAGAAATGTAGGAGGATTGTGCTTGAGGAGTCTTTCAATGATCTGCGTGGAAACGCACCACATGCCTCATATGCAACATTCAGTTGAATTATGCACAGGTCCACCTGTGCGAATACAAAATACATGCCCTGGCGCTCCTACCACCTTCAAATACATGCCCTGGCGCTCCTACCACCTTCAAATACATGCCCTGGCGCTCCTACCACCTTCAGAGTCTTGCTGTGAGGCCTCTCTATGATTGGCTCCCTCATCTGCATCACAAAACTTACATAATCGGGTTTGATCTGAATTGTGAAAATACATTTTTCATTTAATATGTTTAAATTGTTAAGTCATTAACTGGCTGCATTTTTGTCTATAGCTTGCACCTTCTCCGAAGTAGGTAAAGTCCTGCAAAAAAGATTTCTTTTTTACATCAATCTCTTATTAGCATCAGACAGATACAAAGGGAACGAATTGGGTTACTGTGCTTAAAGCATTCAAATATATTAGATCTATTAAACTTTATCGGTCATTCAGGAGCTGCAGTAAGAACTACTATTTTGTTTGGTGATAATTCTACTTGTTTATGAAACAAGCTGAAATTTACAGTAGAGGAAATGGCAGTGGAGCAATTTAAACATCAAGCCAAGCTTTTATTCTGCAAAAGAATCACCCGAGGGTTGATCTCATTATCATGAGGAAGTATATTGAAGCTATTCAAGTTCATTATCAGAGCTTCACAATACAATTAGTTATCCCATTGGTTGAACAAATCGCAAAACTATGACTAGGTAGTTGTTACTTACCTTTACTCTAAAATTGCTGATAGTCTGTTTATGGAATCCACCCATTCTGCACAGTGCAGTTGTCCATTGTTTTTTTTTGCTAAGGGCTCGTACATATGAGTGTTGAAAGTCAACTAGTTAAAGCATGGTCAAAACTTTCCAATTTGTCCTTGCTTTTAACATCTTTTGGAGCGTTTTCATTAACCTATCTCCAAGCTTTCTTGCAGCACAGTGTACTTACTTAGCATTCCCATAGAACTACTTTGTATTTTTATCTCTCTTTATGACTTCTGAATGCTGCAGACAATGCCAGAAGTGAAGCAAAGTGTGTAGGTTAATTCACTTACGTTATTTGTTCTATCAGCATGAAAGCTTGTTTAACAGGCTTTGAGAATGCACATTGATCGATTTAAATTTCTGCCGGTGTGTACTGGGGAAAAACTTTAGCCTGTCTTGCTGGTTAAAGTGACTGATGATCTTGAAATGCTAGATGAAGATGCAATAGTAGTGGATGAACCTAAAGACTGTTAAATATTTTTTTTTTTTTTTTTTAAAACAACAAAAAAAACAACGTTTAACTAAGTTTCATACCAGCTGGATATCCAATTTCCAGTTAACAGGATAAATATTTAGGTAGTGGCTAACTAATTATGCTCTTTTTAAGATGAGCGATTAATTTGACAGGATAAGCTTAGACACTGTAGTGACAGCTGAACCCAGAAAGTGACATTTTCATATATCAAACATGAGGTCACACGAGGTTCAACCTTAGCCTACTTTGAACTGTGGCTAGATCCTTACCTGTCCCCTAAATCACAAACTGCAAAGAACGTAACTCACTCTTTGCAGTCCGTGACTTGGTTAGTTGGATGTCCAATTATTTATTTAGATTAAAACCATTGTATGAATCCATTGTACTGAGAATTTCTGCAACATAGTAGACTTAAGATAGTCAATTTATTTGAATCTTTAGGTCTGTGGGTTGTTGTTTCATTTAATTACTATTCCTTTTCTTCCCCATTCAAGGGACAGGCAGCGGCTACATGAGTGAGCAGTGGGCTATATCTAGAAAGCAGTGATACAGAGGTAGGGAATCTATTCACCAAAACATTTTGTCACTGGGATGTTAAATCTCAACAATATTGTTTTGTGTATGTTCGCAGTTGTTAATAAGATGGGTGTTAGGACTGTCTATCTGCTGCCTATTAGGGAGAGATGAAGAGGCTGTGGTCATCGTAGGAAAAAGATAGGTCTTTCAGTTTGCAAAAATATATTTTAGATTAGGGCATATAGAGAGTGCAGTTGTTAAAATATAATAAGCTGGATTTTTAAGCATTTTAGTTTCATTTTCTATCTCTGTCATACAAGTTATGATCTAAATTGATGCACAATGCTGATCTTAAAAAAAGAATATAATGCTGCATGAACTTCCAACACGGGTCTTCTCAATTGAGGCCAGTAGGATGTGTCACTACAACAAAACTCTGATGCCTGCACTGAGGAACTGCTGCAGGCAACAGACATCAGAGTGCAACAAGCGCTGTGATTTGTGTGAATAGCGCTTTCCTCTGTCCTATTGATCACCAACAAAAAGGCCTTAATTTGACTTAATGCCGATTGGCCATGGGAGATCACAGCAAAACAGCATGTCAGCATTCCTGCCAGTGAAGACGGTCCCAGTTTTATCATCATCATTTATTTGTATAGCGCAACTAATTCCGCAGCGATGTACAGAGAACTCACATCAGTGCAGGGGCGCATCTAGAAAACTGTTATACCCGGGGCGATTTTTTTTTTGGGGGGGGGGGGGGGATTTAGGCCCCGCCCCCTTTCTAACATCTAAGGCTGCCGGCGGCTGCACAGTATGTGCAGGTCCGCTCGGCAGTGACAGGCAGGGACAGTGTGCTGTCCAGCCACTCTTGATTGTGTTTAAAACACAGCCGTCGGCAGCAAGTCTCTGCTAGGGGGGCCCCTGGATCCGCCACTGCATCAGTCCCTGCCCCATTGGGGCTTGCAGTCTAAATTCCCTAACACACACAGACAGACAATTTTGTTAGCTGCCAATTAACCTACTAGTATGTTTTTGGAGCGTGGGAGGAAACCCATGCATACATGGGGAGAACATACACACACCTCACAGATAAGGCCATGGTCGGGAATTGAACTCATGACCCCAGTGCTGTCCCCTCACACTTATAATTAATTCAGTGCGACATAACTGAGGCTAAACCTAGCAGTGTTTTTAGTAGAAACACAGACGTCTTTAAATTAATGAAAAGGTTGATCCTAAAGTGGGGGCAGGTTGGACATTAATTTGACTTTTTACTGTTTCTACTTTGCGGATTTTTCACGGTATCTGACAAACCACAAATGTAGAAGCAGATGGATTTTACAGAAGTGTTTCCAAAGTCGTGGAAATGGCTGTGTTACTTGAAAATAGGCACAATTGTGCACATAAGGACACATAATTGTTCTGCACTTGTTGTGGTTCTTAAATGAGCCTTAATGACTTTATCTGACCATATGTGTGGTCGTCATCCAATCTCTTTAATTGTGCTTCAATGAGAATCCGACTATTTGGCATGAACCAAGAACAAGCAGCTATTCTCTATTTGGCTTGCATGTGAGCTCCTCTTTTCTAGATCAGACTTCCAAGACTACATAATCAAGTACAAGCTAGTTAGAGGGTGATGCAAAATACGTACTGGTAGCAGCGCTGTGAAAGTGACAAGACACTGAAGCAGAGGGAGAAAAACTAATATGTATGAATGTCCAACAGTAAGAAATGAGAAATAATCGCTCAGTTACTTTAAACCTATTACCTGATCATTATTTATGTATGATTCGAATTGTCATTGTATAGACCCTGATTGTTTTGTTTGTAGCACATCTTTTTATAACCATGAATAAAGGCTTTTTGGGAGAAATGTACATTCTGTGGGGCTCATCTAACTTAGAAATAGTCACATCTAGATTGATTGGACTGCTAAACTACAGCATGATTTGCATGTCATCCTGGTAGATTGCACTAAAATGTTATTAATAAAACAGTATCGCCCCCTACACTTCCTTCTGAAAGCTATGTTGTGGTAATGACAAGCACCTGTAGTGTTGCATAAGAATTGGCCACAGGATGACACTGGTGCTTTTTTTTCTCCCCTCTTTTCTTTACATCTATGCATGTAGTGCATCCTTATTCCCTGGCTGAGCACTCAACATGGCTGTCCCCTCTTATAATGATGACTGCAAGTATGGAGAGAAAAACATCTGCCCATGGATATTACTGAACAGTTATAGAGATCTAAAGTTCTATAAAAGCATATATTATCCCGGTAAGTGTGCGACCAATACCATGTTTTAGTATTATGTTGTTCCTCCACAACAAGTCTCGCTTGTTAATACGTCAACAAGAAGCCGTTATGTGTAATAAGACATGCTACAGTATCCATTATTGACAATCGGTCCAATACCACAGCATGTGTGGTCAGAAAACCAGCCTTTGCATGTTAATAACCTGACTGAAATCAATTGGCTCACTATAATGCATGTTGGTAAATGCACTACAAAGATAACCATTATTATCATCATCATCAGCAGCTATTTATATAGCGCCACTAATTCCGCAGCGCTGTACAGAGAACTCACATCAGTCCCTGCCCCATTGGTGCTCACAGTCACAGTCTAAATCCCCTAACATACATACACACAGATCGATAGAGACTAAGGGCAATTTAATAGCAGCTAATTAACCTAGCAGTATGTTTTTGGAGTGTGGGAGTAAACCATTGCACCTGGAGAAACCTGGTTGGGAATCCAACTCATGACCACAGTGCTGTGAGGCAGAAGTGCTAACCACTTGGCCACCGTGCTGAGGCAGTGTGTGCAGTCTGTTTCAACCTCATCTGGGGGCAAATGGCCAGATATGGCGATTAAATTGGCAGCTCGTCCTGACGTTCTGCAATTGACCCATGTGTGGGCAAATTAAACCTATAAGTTAATTTCACTTTATTTGCTGGTTTTGTATAGACAGCAAGTTCTCATATACCAGAGAGATGTGCTAGAGCTTGAATCTATACACAATGGCATTTTGACTTTCCACCAGGAAGCAGCGACTTAAATTGCCAGCACAAAGTGATTTGCACTTGCAGTTTAACTCCCCGACATCAGGGGTGATGTGTGCGAGGACCAGGAAGAGAGATAGTGTCGGCGAACAATGGAGGAAGAAGCTGCAGATAACTTAGACTGTTATAAGTTACTGTAACTTGAGAGGTAAAGATGTAGATGGTTTGATTCTATTAGCTGAATTGTTAACTTATGGGAAATGCTATAGTAAGAGTTAGAGAATAGTGGCACTAAGCTTTTAAAGTTATATACAAACCGTGAGGAAACTACTGCTTCCTGGAGTTACCCTTGTATCTACTAACACTGTCCCACACCATACAGATGAGTTTATACACGTTTCAGATATCCATCTTGAGATAAGTAAATGTGCACACAAGTTTGTTTATTAGTATTGTTTATGCAGCACTGTACAGAGAATATTTAGGACTATGGCTACAAGTAGCTGCAGTCACAGCCTTAATGTAATATTCCTTAATGTAGGTACTTCAGATATGTACTCTCATTGGCATGGTAATATAGATAAATCTCAAAAATGTTTTGTATTAAACGGTTACAAAGAACAAAGCGCTACAATCTCCATAAATGCTATGTTTCAACAAGAGGATTAACTTATCCCGTATAACTATGTTTATGAAATGGGTACTAGTAACATTTACATGTAAAGCTTTTAGGAACGTGTTACGTCTCTGCAGCCACTTCAGTTTGGATTGCAGTGATATTCTGCACACATACTCTTGATCTAAACCCCTCAAAACTGAAATAAGGTTAAACTAGACATGAGGTGTGTGAGGGTCTACACTCTCCTCTATTTTTGTAAATGTTCTGAAATCCATCTAAAAGTAACTTAGTATGGTTCACCTCTTGCTCTACAACAGTGCTGCTCAATAAAGTTAGTGTAGTATAAAGAGTGTGAGAAACAACAAAAAAGTCTACACGTTGAATAAGCACACTAAATAAGCACAGCAATAAAATTAGTCTGATTGACAGCACAAGTGGCTGCGCCAATAACAGCCACAGGGAGCACAGTGAGGAGGTTTGTCTACTTTTATTTTGGAAAACCAGTTACTGATGGAACGAAGGTGCAGGCAAAAAATGTGTCTGAAATATTATAGTATCCTAAAACATAATTAAAAAACACAGACAGCGCTTAAGCCATTTTCCAGCAAAACAAGTAAGAGAGTGGATAATGTATACATCAGTCCTGTTCCCACAATAGCATCGTAAAGCCCAGTATAAACGTCTAATGCCCATCTTTTACTGTCCTGTACCCAGAATACACAAACTTGTGTACCACAACCCCATGCCAACGTGATCCCAGCTTATTACATTACTTCTACCTCTCTGTAGTGGTTAGTTCTTGGCATATTGCAAGAGATAATAAAGCCTTGTTAGTACGGTGAGCCAATCTAATTTGTTTCAGACTTTTGTCTTATGAAATCATAGGTGATTTCAGCCAATGAAATAAGTCATTTCAACTTGTGACGCCACAATGGTTTTCGTGCATAAGTCCTGTGTCTTCTATTTATGAAATGGTAATATTGGTTTAACTAATGAAACAACTTGTTGCTGTGAGTTTGAGAAAGAAGCTTAAGCTGCTTTCGCTGAGATCCACAGCAAAGTGACAACCCTGCTCTGCAGTACTGTCAGTGGGTGGGTGGCTTTAGTTCCTCTTTAATATGTTGGTTTTACCAGTCCTTGCTGAATGTAGCCAATCAAGTTCTGTCTTCGTTTCAGAACTTTTACATAAATATGTGTGAATGGTAAAATATGCCTTTGTTACGTTGTGCCTTTAGGCTTCCCTATAGCCGCCTCCAGCGCTGAAGTAGAATGTGTGTATTTAATAAGGCAGAGCACATACCTATGTGCCCTGAGAACTGTAATGTGGTCGTTACCCAGGCTGTATGGAAAAGGATAGTATTGTAGAGGAATAACTTTTTAACTATCTGAAATGCTTCCAATATGTGTGTTTTTTCTTTGGTGCAGCTGTGGCATGTATTTTGAAAGGAATCGCCATTTCCTCTGTAAGACATTTGTTGAAGGACCATACTTTTGTGTATGGACTGAAATCTGTATTATATTGTTTGCAAATCCTAAAGCAGTTTACAGTAGAAGATGACTGATACATTCCTAATGCTGCTTGAGGATTGCCCCCTTGAGTACCCTTTTCCTTTTTGGGATTAAAACATTACTTTTTACATATGTTTATTTTTACACCACAATTTGAAAGTTTGTTTTCAAGTTCTTAAAGTTTGGTGGTAAATCACATACAGTTGTGCTACTTTTCAGATGTTCTGCATGTTTGAATAAGGTAAAATAAATACATAACCTTGTCAAAATGTCCTCAAGTGTTAGTATATCTGTTCCATGGTAGTTTCAAGGAATTTTGCAGGCTAACACCCATCTACAGTGTATGGCAGTTATTAAAGAGAAACAACACTTAAAATAATGTGTGTTTCAATAGAGGGTTAGTTCAGTGGGGAGATGCCGGCAGCCATCAGAGCGCACCGTGCCAGCCATTACCACAATGAATCGCTGGTAATTTGTTCCCGCACCTCTATAAGATGCGGGGGAAAATGAGCGGAAATTTGAGTCAAAACATCGAGGCGCCGTGTGCCTGCGGAATGTTGCGGAGACACATTGTGGAACCTTCTGCCAAATTGAATCTGCCCCTATTTGTCTTACCAGCCATCATTGTCAGAATGGATCAGTTTTCTCTGAAAAGCGTCATTAATTGCTGAGTGGTTGCTGCCCTATTTGTGAAAACGTATCGCATTCCTAGACATGTAGCTGCAGTTTATGTAATACCATCTTTTCCCTGCTGTGTAAGTGTATTTTCACATATTTTTTTTTTAAATAATAGATAATGTATTTCAACCATGGAGTTCCTTGTTCTCATGTTAATACAATCAGGATGACCTACTTTATCAGTTATACTGACCACTCTCATTCAGAAAAGGTTGAGATAGTAGAACAGTTGATGCCCTGTGTGTCTGTTTATATTACACTGCATCATAATTGGGATCGTTACAAGCAACAGCTAGACAATCCAGATGAATTTGTACTGCCAAGACTCCAAAATAGTAAATAGTGGGAAATGACCTAAATGTGCATCCTGTAATAATATATTGTGTGCCCAGGATGCTGCCTAAACATATATACTTGGCTGATCCAACAGCAGTCACAAGGATTGTTCTCTAATACTAATACTACTCTGTTGCAGTTTGTAAAACCCGTTTTTATAGGGAAGTTGTGATAACAGAAGTCTTCTGGATTCCAGGCGCTCTCAGTAGTAGGCCCATAATACAATGCTCAAGAACAAGACTTGAGTTTAGTTTTAGTAGTCTTATTTCTTAAGCAAATAAGGCAGACATTAAACTCCTCCAGGTAACAGATTTTCACACCTTACTGCTTTTATAAAGTGCTGTTAATAAAAAAGGTAAAGCTAGAACAATGAGCGATGGAACTATACCATATCCAGCCTCAAACATCACAGCACAATTCAGAGCTGCTCAGGGTGCCCAGAAGGACGTAGACACTACATAAAATACTCATTCTTTATTTTAAAGACATTAACAAAGATTGCTCACTTAGGTGCAGAAGAACAACACGGCCCGCGCACTATGACCGTTACTACAGTAATAGCTGCGCATTATTACCGGTACGATGGTAATTTCTCTGCTGCTTTTTGGTCGCAGCTCTGCGAGCCACGAGCAAAAATCTGCAGAGAAATTGCCGCAGTAACGGTGGTAATGCGCTGACAACGCGGCTAATTGAATCTACCCCTCAGTTTAATTTATTTAATTTTTTTCAGTTCATTTATAAGCTATAGTTGTGCTTCCATTGCATTGCAAGACTGTTCTGTGACCCCCCCCAAACCTCCAATGTACACAGATTCTAACTTTGATGTATGGATATATCCTTTATATAGAGTTCAGTAGGGTCCTGGTACAGTTGGTGTGCACCTCTCCCCGCTAATGCCAGCCTCTGTCTGGAGGACTGCAGTGCCTTTCTAATCATGAGCCATTACCCAGGGTGTCGGACACCCCCAAGGGGGGACCTGAGGGTGTTAAAAATAAGGAAGGTAAGGAGATTGGGCTGTAAATGATCTCAAATGTTTTTAATAGGAAGCAACATAGGAAATTCTACTTGTATACAGTCCTTGTCATTCAAAGCTTGAAAAAAAATTCTGTATTTATCCCTCTACTTGGGGGGCAAACATCATGCAATTGTGTAAAAGTAAAAATAACCTACAACACAGGCTGTACTTTCACCAGAATTTTTTTGGCTTCAGTTGGTCTCTTGAGTGAGTGCAAGAAAAGCTTGAATGGATCCTCATGCCAAACTCAATCTGTACACTGCTTTCACTGTATTGAGTTCTGGGGGCAGAAGTTCTCATTTACAGTTCGCTATGGAATTGCTTGCTCAGAGGAAAATAGACAATTTTTGTGACTCTGCTTAGTGCAGACGACGGATTCTTTAATGGGAAACAAACACCTGTAATTGCAGTCTGCAGCAAAAAGTTGACCATGAGCCCTTAGGCAGTCATATATAATAACCAGAGATTGCTTATATAACCTTATCATTCATTTTAACTGTAATGTGGAAAACATGGCAGATGCCAACATAATGTTTTAATCTTATTTAATGAAGAAAATATGTGCCTTAGAGCTGCACTTTCATCTACTAGTTGCGTTCTACTATATACGGCCTAGCAATCTTCTCCCTACTCTAGCCTGGAGATGCTTTGTATAGCTGTTTTTCCTGAAGCTCCTTCGGTTCTTCACGCAGCCTGGCGGAAAACTGAGAGTGTGAGTGGGAAGACCAAGAGATTATAGCTTGTGATTGGTTCTCCTGCTTACAATACCCCCTCTTCCCCTGCTGCAATTTAAAGGGCTGAACAGAATTGATTTGCCAGTTCTGTATTACAGAACCAGTTGAACCCCAGGAGTTAGTAGCTATTTTCAGTTGGCTAGTAGTAGAGTCTTAAATTAAGTTATGACATGCTTTTATAAGCAAACTGTTGCTATAGAGACAGAAATCCTTTAATTCAACATGTTTTTCTTTATTGCTTACTGTTTTGTTTTGTTTTATAACTTCATAATTATACATTGATATTTTTTTTAATGATTTTTAGCTCTTGATTTTATTTATATCCTTTTAGTAGACCTATGCCATGCAGTCAGCATTAAAACCATTAAATCACTGCAATCAATAGATTTGCAATGAGCTGTGGATTCATTTAAAGTTCATGTCCCCTACTGTGAAGGCTGGTGGTGAGTTTCTTGGTGAATTGTGGGTGTCCCAGGCATAGGGACCTTCTGCCAGATAGCAGGAAATTTAATTCCTTTGAAAGGAAAAAGAATAAAGGTTTGGGTACTTTAAAGGGGGTTCCATATTCAGATTACTTTAACATTGGTTTGCAATACTCTAATGCAAATTTGACTACCAACAATATGTTGCTTTCAAGCTAAATACACTCTGCCTGATGTAATCAGATTATTTAATTATCAGTGAATTGCTTAGCACAGTACACGAGTCCAGTCATGAGTGCAGTAATGCAGGCGATATTTGGGCAGTTGATCAGATAACAACCACAATTCCCTTAAATCAGTCAAAATGTATTTAAATCACAATCATGCCAGTAAATGTGTTGGGAAGATGACCACTACTAGCCTGCGCGTGCAGTCCTCTTCAGTCTGTGATGCTTGTTGCTGTTACGCTTAAGTGTTGAATGTTGTCTGATTTGACCAAATGGGCAGCTTGCCCGATGCACACCAGTTTACATGACCTTTTTGTCATTTCAAAAACATGATTAATTCCAGTGGGATGAAAGTTGTGTGTAGATATCTATGTTGAAGAGGAAAGAAGGAGTTATAAGAGGTAAGAAAGCCTGTAGTCTAATATCTTGTCCAATAATTGCATAAATAACCCTCAGTACCTGAATTTGTGACCCACAGTGTATGTATGACGGCAATCTGGATGCCACACTCCCTGACATACTCATGGGCAAAAGATTTGAGAATGACACAAGTGTTGGTTTTCACAAAGTTTGCTGCTTTCAGTGTTTTTAGATCTTTTTGTCAGATGTTGCTATGGTATACTGAAGTAAAATTACAAGCATTTCATAAGTGTCAAAGACTTTTATTGACAATTACATTAAGTTTATGTAAACAGTAAATATTTGCAGTGTTGACCCTTCTTTTTGAAGACCTCTGCAATTCGCCCTGGCATGATGTCAATCAACTTCTGGACCACGTACTGACTGATGGCCGCCCATTCTTGCCTAATCAATGCTTGGAAGTTGTCAGATTTTGTGGGTTTTTGTTTGTCCACCCGCCTCTTGAGGATTGACTACAAGTTCTGAATGGGATTAAGGTCTGGGGAGTTTCTTGGCCATGGACCCAAATTTCGATGTTTTGGTCCCCGAGCCACTTAGTTATTACTTTTGCCTCATGGCAAGGTGCTCCATCATGCTGGAAAAGGCATTGTTTGTCACCAAACTGTTCTTGGATGGTTGGGAGAAGTTGCTCTTGGAGGATGTTTTAGTACCATTTTTTATTCATGGCTGTGTGCTTAGGCAAAATTGTGAGTGAGCCCACACTCTTGGCTCAGAAGAAACCCTACACATGAATGGTCTCCGGATGCTTTACTGTTGTCATGACACAGGACTGATGGTAGCGCTCACCTTTCCTTCTCCACACAAGCATTTTTCCAGATTCCCCTAACAATCTAAAAGGAGATTCATTAGAGAAAATGGGTTTACCCCCAGTCCTCAGCAGTTCAATCATTGTACCTTTTGCAGAATATCTGTCTGTCCCTGATGTTTTTCCTGGAGAGAAGTGGCTTCTTTGTTTGGCCTTCTTGACACCAGGCAATCCTCCAAAAGTCCTCGCCTGTGCGTGCAGATGCACTTACACCTGTCTGCTGCCATTCCTGAGCAAGCTCTGCACTGGTGGTGCCCCCATCCTGCAGCTGAATCAACTTTAAGAGACTGTCCTGGCGCTTGGTGGACTTTCTTGGGCGCCCTGAAACCTTCTTTACAACTATTGAACCTCTCTCCTTGAAGTTCTTGATGATCCGATAAATGGTTTATTTAGGTGCAATCTTACTAGCAGCAATATCCTTGCCTGTGAAGCCCTTTTTGTGCAAAGCAATAATGACTTCACGTGTTTCCTTGCAGCTAACCATGGTAAACAGAGGGAGAGCAATAATTTCAAGCACCACCCTCCTTTTAAAGTTTCCATAAAGTCTCTGTTATTCTAACTCAATGAGCATGACAGTGATCTCCAGCCTTGTCCTGGTCAACACTCTCCCCTGTGTTAACGAGAGAATCACTGACCTGATGTCAACTGGTCCTTTTGTGGCAGGGTTGAAATGCAGTGGAAATGTTGTTCTTGGGATAAAGTTCATTGTCATGCAAAGAGGGACTTTGAAATTAATTGCAATTCATCTGATCACTCTTCATGACATTCTGGAATATATGCAATTTGCCATCATAAAAACTGAGGCAGCAGACTTTGTGGAAAATAATATTTGTGTCATTCTCAAAACTTTTGGCCATAACTGTACAAATAGATTATGTCCAGCGCCATTTTGTTAAATGCATAGTTCGGTATCAGCGCGCCACACCTGTCTCAAATCACATATAACTATAGGATCTTGTTAGTGTTTGCATCAAAGTTAGGTACCGTCTCAATTTTTTTTTTTTATTATTTTTTTTTTTTTAAATCTTTGCTAGACTACAAACTTTTAAGTCACAAGAACTGGATTGCTGCTCTGTGAAATTTAGAAACTTTCATTGTTTTGCATAATTTACTTCAGTGTTTGAGAAGTATTCCAATAAACTTATAGGGGCCTAATCAATTTGGCTGCGTTATTTTAGGAATAATGCGGCCAGCTCACTATTACTGTAACTATAGTAAATGCGCAGTATTACCGTTAGTACGGTAATTTTAACACAGATTTTTGCTTGTAGCCCTTGAGGCCACGAGAAAAATCCAGGTTAAAATGACAGTTATAACAATAATAGTATTAGTACCTAGTTTTCCTTGATTAATATGGCGGAATTGAATCGGCTCCATAGTGTCACTTGTACAAATATTACCTGGAAACAGTTTTATGCAGTACAGTGTTGGCAAGGACACAACCATCAGTACGTATTGTGTTCTAGCTAAGAAAAGAGTTTTTCCTCAGGATGTGTTTAACGCCGACAGAAAATAGCTGAGCTGTAAGAACAGTTGTGGGAATTCTATTTTGAGAGCACCGGTCTGGATATAAGTCTGGAGGAGGGAACAAAGCTGATGGGATTTAGCATGTGTCCTAAACCATCAGTATGTACTCTGGAGGTCCAGCAGAAGGCAAATAAAGTAACTTTTTTTGTTTTGTTGAAATATAGTTGTGACATTAGTGAAACTTAGTGATCTTGTCTTCAGTGTTATGTAATCAATATATTGTATTTAAAAGCTCATACTTGAATTTTTTATTTGCTTAACGCATGCTGGGTAACACTTTGATAAACTCCTAAACAAACAAGTACATTTTGTATTACTGTTGCACAGGTATATTGTGTTTTTATGCCGCAGTAGACTCTAGTACAGGTGGATCTCCCGACGCCTACAGAACCATGACTTCTCTGTGTAATAATCATAACCTTCACTGAGGACATGTCTATCATAGCTTTATTGAATGTTTATACTACATTTTAACAATAATAGAAAAGATTGTATTATACGTAAACTTGGTTAAAAAGAATATTCACACACAATAGATATATTATGTGTGTATATAGTTGATTTTATTTTTACTTTTGTGAGGTTTTTTTTGTTAAGTTTAAATGTTTGTCTCGTAAACCATTCATCCCACTTTTTATATCCAACTCATACACATGGTCATCTTCCCTGCACCTATGGTACCTTTGGTCTTTGTTAGAGCGGACACTAAATGCGCATGGATACAAGACAATAGGGGACACAAGATAATAGGACATGTTGCATCCGTTTCCTTCCAGACTCCACAATGAATGATGATTGTTTCTGCATAGCTAGTTAAGCTGCATTCAGAAAGCGGTGACTGCAGCTCAGACCAAACATGGCCACAGTGACAGGTCTGATGTATACAAACACTTAGGGAAACAAGAGGGCCTACTTAAAATGAAGATAAGGCTTGAAGTTTAGAAAGCATTGTCCTAGCGAATTCTACACTACATACTGTATATTAAACATGAATAGAAGAAGGATAAAGATCACTAAACGGCCAGTCTAACTGAATACATGTTGTTTTTCCATAAAAGTGCTACTTGTTTATTATCCATATACATGTTTGTCAGATGATATTTGAGGTAAGGGAGTGATTAGGATAGAATTGCTTTCTATGCCAACTACTTTCTGAATGTAAATCAATGCAAGGACACTACAGGGAGCCTTTTGGGGTATAAAATTAGGTGATAAAGTAATATCTTTAACATGGTCATATTGCAGTCAGCAGTATCTTTTTAAGGAGATAGAAAATATATGCATTCGTTGACCAGAGAAGAAATGACTCCCAACAGTTATTATGTGCAAGCTGTGATGTTTTACAGGCATTGAATACCTGATTTCCTGGGAATTTTATCAGAACTGACTTAAAGGAAGATTCCAGATAATTAATTTATTGTATTCTTTCCTTACTCCCAAGTGGCAGAACCATGGAGATGCCATGTCCAGAACCACTGTAGATATGATATGTTCACCCTCTTGACACTAGGTCCCTTCTCCAGAGCTCAACATTCCAGAAGTCTAAGTATACACAGTGCTTGTTGCAGTGTGTTTATAGCCCTAATTAGATGACTGCAGCCCAGCCGCTGCAATTTGGGATTTTCTTTGTATGTTTAAAAAACTTACAAGGTGGATTTTCATAATATTACAGCAACTTATATTTTAGATTTATTGACCCATTAATAGCAGTAACAGACTACATGTGCTCTCTGAAAACACAATGCAATAGTATGCTCCCTTATGTGCATTATTTCATAGTTATCAGTCATACCTTCAGAAGTAGCAACTTTAACAAGCTATCATTTAGTATGGCACGAGTTTAATTCAATGCACATTGCCTCCTCATGAGAACGTATTAAGTCAAGTGTTTCTCAGCATGTTGTTTTGAAAATCCCTGCGGTATATTGTTCTGGTACCCTGACGGAATCATACTGCTCATGTCAGATGTGAATGAAATGTACACAGCACATGTGTACTGTACTTTGTGAATATAATTACTATGGTCATGTCTCCGCTTTCATTAATGAATGTGCAGTTGTGTGGTTTGAGCATAGGTAACGGTCAGGTACTTGCAGAGAAAAAGCATGTGGCAGACTAGGAGTACTGGGACTGACGGCTGCCAGAGCTCAGACCTCAGATGCTGCTCTCTAATAAAAAAATAACATGAAACATGGGGAGCATGCCCCAGCGCTTTTAGAGGGTGGTAAGTTGTCTTTTAAGGGCATCCTATTCATGATGGTGTTTTTTTGCAACCTCGCTCTCTCCATAGCAGTGACGGTTCCAGAGGCCCCCTCTCTCTAGCAAGGGTGTGCTGCTTGTGGCTGCACACTATGTATATGTGTCTGGTGGCCAGGATTCCTGCCCAACCGGGCAGCTTCCTCTGGCGGCCTGCAGACACATGTACCTAGTGCTAGGAGTGAAGGTGGAGACAGGGCCCACCAATCACAGTGACTGTTTCCCCCCCACCTCCTGATAAGTCGTCTAGATCCACCCCTACCCCATAGAGGCACTAGCATTATACTGACCAGCCTTAGTCTGTTGTTCACCATAGTAGGGGGAACTGTGGAGCTATATTTGCATTCTGAAAAGGCCATTTTGTCATTCTTAGAGGAATTACACTGTCTTTTTATAAAGTCTAAGCAAAGTACCTCAGTTCTCAGACATGTCTCTTCTTAAGGTGCTAAAGATTGAAAATCAATGTTAGGCTTTTGAAGGGCAATGGGAAGGATTCATTCCTCAGTACCAAGTGAAGTTATCCGTAGATCTTAATTTCTGTGTGTAGCCATCTTTGGTTGTTAATGTCCATTAGGTGATTGACTGAGATTATAGAGTATAAAGGTGTCTAAACATCACCCACAGCAGTACAACCAAGACTTGGTAGTTTGGGATGATGTTAAAAATGTTCCACTATATAATATGCATACAGTATGTATACTAGTGTTAAATCGATTAGGACCTAGAATTAGCCCGATATTCTGTAGAGCTTTATAAAATGTTGCACCTTACAAATGAAAGCAATGTAAATAAACAAGTGTAATAATTAACTAACTGACCACAGCAGGTCACAATCCACAGTAAAAGTATCACTTTCATCTTGGTCTGCAGGAGCTGTCCATTGTTGTGTGCTAATGGGACACTGACAACCTAACATTTAGTATTCAGCAGCACTAACTAGTGCTTTCCTCGTTCCATTTTAATGAAAAGTCACTATATTGACACTACATGTGATAGCTAGTTATGGCTGCTTGTCTCTCTACCTGCACTTTCATTCTCTCGTTTCCTGCTGCAAACTCTCACTTCATGTCTCTTAAAAAAAGAGGACTACCCTGAAGATTATATTTTATTTTAGCTGTGTTGGAACCACAGACAGTGGGAAACCAATACAGCTGATAAGAACAGTAGTTCTTATCAGACAGACTCAGACTTATTTCCTTGGTATTGGGCAGATGGGCTGATGATGTGACTTAAATGGCTAAAATCAGCCTCAGTGTTAGTTCATTTGAAATTGATCAGATCATTGCCAGGCATGCTGGAACATGTAGTTGTAAGATAACTGCTGATGGACTGTATGGGCCTGTTCTGTGGTGATCTTCCAACCTAGCCAAGAAGCTCCAGTCATACTGGATCTCATGTAGTTTGTTTCCAAATGGCACATTGGTTCTGCTGCCTGTCACTTGTGCAAAGTGACAAGATCTGCCTTTGGGTGCCAGCTCACACAGTGCGTGTACATCAAAACGTAAAACCTTTTTTTGCAGCTATGGAGCTACAAGTTGTAGTCTCACATCAGTAGTAGTGAAATTAATGAAATCGCGTAAATATAAATACATAAGTGTTGACTATAGTGAAAAAAAACATCAAAAGTATAGGGATTACTGCTGAGTTCATTCAAGCAAATGTATTGGATTTTTATTTTGCTTTTTGGCAGTAATTCTGTGTGTTCTATTAGCATTTTTAATGCTAATAGGATGTATTAAAGTGGGTCTGAAATGGAAAGCATTGTTTTCAATGACTCCATACCCACTTGCGATGTTTGTCACGTCCTGTCGCCAGTGGTGTGATTTTCCCAAATGTTGCTTGCTCCGTTTACAGCATGTGAAAGCATTGTTTAAACTTAGGTGACCTCAAGCTACCTCCCAAACGCGAGTCAAACCACATTCACCAGCTGCGTGAGAAATGCATTTGCGGTTGACGTGCGGTTTCTCTGACGTTTGTGCTTGTTTTTTTTAAAGCAAAACGCCAGTGGGTATATAGCTGGGTACACATTATTGCATTTTAACCAGTGCGCTCCTCAGGTATCAGTTTTGGGTCCCTTTATGTTTAATGTGTCCATTAGTGATTTTACATGTAGTATACAAGGAAATGTATACCTTTATGCAAATGATGCATATATTTGTAATAAGTTTCATACGCAAAGTGGGTAAATCAAATGCATAGCGATTTAGAGAGAATAGTAGGATGGACATAATATAAAGTAATGCATGCCGCATACAAAAATCAGAATAGAAGAGTGAATAGTGATAGTGATAATGTCGCCAACAGCAGAGGGAAGGGACAATGGTATTAAAGTAAGTAAGCAGTGGGAAAGCCAGTAGAATACTTAGTTGTAGAGGTAGCAGAAAGCAAGGACATATATAGCCACTTTAGGTCCCTGGTAAGGCCGCATCTTCGGTACTGTCAAAGATTTCAAAATGGTTCAGGATGGCAATATTCTAAAAAAAAATATATGATTTCTAGAATAAGAGAACACTTGGAGGGAGGAAGAGTGAGAGTTAACCTAAGGAAGAACATTGTTACAGAAAGGGTGATAGATGCATGGAATAGTTTATCAGCAGTTGTGTTGGGGATGTAGACAGTAAAAGGATTCAAGAGTGAATGTGACAAACATTACCATATATACTCGAGTATAAGCCGACCCGAATATAAGCCGAGGACCACAGAAAACTGGGAAAATTTATTGACTCGAGTATAAGCTTAGGGGGGGCTTTTTCAGCATAAAAAATGTGCTAAAAAACTCTGCTTATACACGAGTATTTACGGTATGTTAAGACTTGAAAGCAAAAGTGGAGGTGTTGCCTATAACAACCAGTCAGATATTAGCTATGATTTATCCAGTACAGTCTAGAATAGCTAGAATCTGATTGGTTGCTATGTGCAAATCCTCCACTTTTATTTTGTAGAAGGTTTGATAAATCGACCCCTTAGACTTAAAATATTAGAGAGAACCTCCCCCAAGTTCTAGGAATTCATTCATTTCTGATGTCCAATTCTGTTTTTGTACACTTGTAAACAGCAGTTATTTTAGATTACAAATACATATTTTATACAATTTAAATAATAAAGTCTAGCTGTACAAACGTGAGCTTTTTAATTGAAGACGTATAATTTGCATGTAGAAAATGGTTACATCGGTCTCCATGTTTTACTTGCAGATAAATTTGCCAGCTAACCCCTAATTGTAAAATGAACAGGGACTGCGCTGTGACCAGCCTGTAGGAATACTACTATTCACTGAATAGTAAATCACTCTGTGGTTTTGTTATTTTGGGGACGAACATCTATGTATGAGGAGACTCTACATGTACATCAAATAAGCTTCATTTGTTTTCCCTAAATGAACTGTGTTGGGATCAGTGCTTTCACTTACCAGCTAGTACCTGGAGGAGCTTCTTGTAGATGTAGTTCAGCAGCAGCTGACGTATTGAAGGATGACCATTGCTGATCATCAATATAACTGTATAGTCTGCTCTAGCATTGGGTGACACATGAATTTATGATATGTATGTAGGTGGAAAAAATTAGACAGGGGGCTATAAGTTGTTTTTTTTTTTTTTTGCATATTCTGTGTACTTTCAGGAACATACTGTGTGACAGACAATGCATTTCTCTGAGTGTGATCTGCAGTTGTAAGTCGCTCCCCTCCCTCCCACACACACACACACACACACAGTCTAGCCAAAGCAGTGCATAACTGAGTGGGCAGCAGCCGTGCAAATCTCTCTCCTCCGCAGATGTGGGTGGAAGAGCAGAAAATATCAAGCACAATATGAACCATACAAATGTACACATTCAGAGCAGGTAAGAACAGCTTATAAAAAAAATAAATTGATTTTACTCTTGACATTGCATATTTTATACTCTGGGTATCCTTTTGTGTCTTTGATATTAGACTGCAACATTTATTCTGGGATCCATTGCAGCTTCTGCTTGTAGCAAATACATTGTTTTTCTGCTAGAATGCTAACTTGGGCAGTGTTCTGATGTGTGTAGCCTGGTGTTTCCTGTGTAGCCATCAGAAGTTCTGTACAAGAACTGTGTACAGGAGCCAGGGCCTCTAGCAAAACATTTAGCGGTTGATGGTCTTTTACCTTGAATTTACATGTATGAACACTTTGTTTTATCGTTAAACAGCTGTACAGGAAAAGGAAAGATTTACACAGCACTACCAAAATGGAGAATAGAGGAATAAGTGTGTATATACATAGCACATTCTGGGTGTTCGAAATACAACTTTTTGTTGTGTTTTGTGATTTTAAACATAAGTACATCACTCCCCTCCTTTCCAGCAATGTTAATTGTTGACTTTCTTCAAAAATTGTTCATAATGTGAGTGGAGTTCTCACTTCATGGTGTGGCTCTAAGTTTTCCTCCAAAGACCTGTTGCTTCTCCATATTTCAAGAGCAATTTAATAATTGCAGACATGAAGCCCACATCGGTCCATTACAAATTCTAGAACAGAAGTAAGATGATCTGCTGTTTCTAGAGACCTATACTTTTTAAGCAAGCGCTAACTTCTAGAATTTTAAATCAAGGAAATCCAAGCTCAGCCCCAGAATTCTGTGGGATTTTTTTTTTTTTTTGTTTTTCCCCCTCTTGCATTCCACAGTTTACTTTGCCTCTCCCAGGCAGGCAGCAAGCCAAGCCGGTGGGACACTGTTGTTTTAACAGCAGCCTCAGAATAGGAAATGTGAAAAAGAATGAGCCATTCGTGCCAGCACTTCAGCTTTGTAGGAATCTGCAAGCATCACCTTTGTGCCTTTTTAGCAAGGTCTGTGCAGTCACCTCTGGGATGGAATTCTGGCTGCTGTACAAACTAGAACATTTAAATGTTTGTTTTATATAAATGTGTTCAAATGGTCGCGTTCCACATCATCCTAAGTGGCCACAGAGTTTAATGTTGCTCTCGTATGACCATAGCACCCGGTTTCAATCATGGTCCAAATTGAGTTTGGCAAATGCCTTCAATTTGTTTTTGGTTGTGTGTATGAGCTTTTTTTCTGGCAGCCTTTCCAAATAGCATGTTGGCTTGAAGGTACCATCTAATGGATAGTTTTGTGACTCCAAGATGCAAACACAGCAGCTTTTTGTGACCTTTTGGTTTTAATTTTCTTTGCCTTCCTCACTGTTTACAAGGAAGAGATACTTGCGTCCTCTTTCTGATAAATTCGTCACTCATCATGCTGATAGTGCTAAGATGTATATTGAGTTTTGTATTCAATATCTTGTTTTTAGGTGCAGAATCATTGATCTTTATTCACGTGTCTGTTGTTTGCCTCTCCCCGTGATGGATGTGAGAAAAGATTTGCTCACATTAACTTTATTTTTTCTAATATACCAAGGTAAAACCGGACATCCAAAGAAGAGATACCCTTCTTGTATAAGCTGAAATTCATTACATCTTGTTTGATTTTTCTTAAACACAACAAAAAACATAGGTGTCAGAATGACACTTCCCGAAGTGTGCGCCGCGGCTCCCAGGGGTGTCGCGCACCAGCCATAGAAAAAACAAACAACACATAAACGTACCAATCCGCGCGGCGCCGGGACCCAGCATCCTCCTCTCTCACGCAGCAGCTTGTTAGTGACAAGCTGCTGCGTGAGAGAGGAGGATGCTGGGTCCCGGTGCCGCGCGGATTGGTACGTTTATGTGTTGTTTGTTTTTTCTATGGCTGGCGCGGGGTAGAGTGAGAGGGAGCGTGAGAGAGGGCAGAGGAGGGGGACATCGTGACAGAGGGCAGAGGGGGCAGTGTGAGAGGGGGCAGAGTGTCTGGATGCAGAGGGGGCATTTTTGAATACAACTAAATAAGTATTTCAGTCCTGACCTAAATACTTATTACATTTTTTTGACCCAACTACTTCTAAAACAGGACTGCTCAGTAATTATTTTGGAGGGGTGCCTTAAAAAATTATGGAGACTCTAAGGGTGCCGCGAACTGCAAAAGTTTGGGAACCACTGCACTAGTACATACTTGTCAACTTGTAGTTTCTGGCCTCCGCAAGATCCTGGAGAGGAGGTCAGAGAGACAATTTTAGGAGAGGGCTGGTGATGCCATCGCATCTGTAACCCTACCCCCTCAAGATTCACAACATTGTCCTGTGGGGGTGTCATGTCATTAAGCCACCGCCTCCCTGGGAACCAGGAGAGTGCCTGTTCTTCCAGGAGGGCTCCCTGAAATGTAGGAGCCTCCTGGGAGAGTAGACAATTAATATATGATGGAATCAACACTGACTGTACCCAGCACACAATGCATGTTTTGTTTCCTTAGATGATAAAGTGCATTGGCGGTTTATATAGTGTACTGAGAAACCTCGGTATGTAACGCAGATGTAAATAAGATCTAAGATCCTTAATATTTTGCTTGTATAATGTATATTGGTGGATATTATGACTAGTTCCTTTTATTTAGCAATAAAATAATTTATATTGTTAATCATGATTAATAAATAACTTAAATATATGTAATACTACTTCTGGTGTGCTGCTGTAGAAACAATAATATATATATAAACCAAATATAAGTAGTCTGACGACCTGTGAGCACCTTTCTTTTTTCCCTCTGTATTTTACTGTCTTTTGTACATGCATAAATGCACACATTATAGGCCACTGTCTTTAGAGCACCATTCTTGCTGTAATGCTAGTGTTATTAAAAGGGAGCTTCCTTTCTCTTGGGGCATTCAGTAGCCAGAGCATGTGTGCATTAGCTTGTGTGGTTTGTTTTCAGGTATAGCAGATAAAAGAAATGCAGAGTACTGAGTGTAAAACAGTGGACTCCTAAACGTTGGCAAGACCACTGATGTCAGAACATGATTACATGCTCCGCTTGATCACTTGAGCTTTTTCTCTTTTATTAAATTGACATAAATAATGTACGAAGGGTGAATTATATGGTTACTAGAGAACATAGGAGAGGAAAGACATTATTAAACATTATTTTTAAACAAATCTACATTTGAAAATCAGTGTGAGACTTGAGTATTTTACGCTTTTTATAGTAAAATACATTTTGGACTTCTTCTCTCAAGACTTTAATACTATCTAAGTCATGATGATGCTTTGCAGGCGGCACCATCAAAGACTAAATCATTTGTTTATCAAGTTAAAGATTAAATGAAAGCTGGAAAACCTTATGCCCAGGGCTCATTGTTGACACTGTTGGTTTTCATAGTCTACTATCTCCGCAGCTTTCCAAGAGAACCACTGTGCCTACTGCTGCTGACTTGGAAGCCGGCCCAGGCCCTGAGCTGCTGGAGGGAGGGATGGCTTTTTGCCTTCATGCTTCATTTACAAATAATAATAATACAAAAAAAATACACATGCAAAGCTTATGGGTTAGAAATACATGCGCTGTCCAAAGGCCTTTCCCAGGAAATGGTTGAGGAGTGAAGCTTGTTAGACAAGCAGCTTATTTAACCCTGTTATTAAAAGGTGGAAGTTGATAGTTTTGCAATGACTGCAGTAGGGGAAGTGGTGGCATGACATACCACCGTATACCAGACCTGTGTGTGTGTGGAGATATACATAGATTATATACACTGTTTTTCACACTGTGTGTGTGTATACAATCTTCCAATCCCCCCCTGCTTTCTCTTCTTACTTCATCTAAGAGTATACATAACGTACCATGCTGCCGCTCAGGGACGCTGATTGGATGAGGCGGCAGGCTGCGCAACGTGATAATATCAGGGGCCTGGATTGGTAATGCCAGCCAGGGACAGCCTCTCCTTTACCACCTGATTGTATACTAGGTAAGAAGAAACAAAGGAGGGGGATAAAAGGATTATAGGGGGATGGGGGAGAATTTTATTATACTGGAGAGAGAAGTGAATGCATGGGGGGATTAGTTATAGGAGAGGGATGTAACGGAGAATCAAATTCAATGGGAAGAGTTTGTAAATAATTTATGGTAGATACTGAGGGAGGAGAATTTAATTCCAAGAGAGAGAGTAGTGGGAGAAAATGAGTTATAGTATATATGTTACAGCTAGAAGTTGTCTAAAGTTCACATTATCAGGCCAATATCAACATGAACACAAATGTATATATAAGTAGAGAGAGGAGAACTTGCATCAAATGTAAACCTGCCTCCATCACAATACACACCTGTCTAACAATAAACCAGCTCTGATGAGCCTTAGAAATATAAGCCATCTTTGAGGTGTGTTGCCTAATGAGCTATTTATGATTGTATATGTGCTTGAGAAGAGTACTAGGACCATTTGTCCTAGTATAGTCAGATATAAAAGCGCTGTAATACTGATCTGTGGTGTATCATGAAAGTGGAACCCTCTCCCTATCCACCAGGTCTACATTTGCATTGTGTGACCATTTGATACGTGTTCATTGGGTTGTTTGGCAGTCACAACATAATAATAAATCATTGGTCATTTGGAAGGCACATAATGAAACATTTGTATATTTTATAGATTAACTATAGTGATCATACAATATGATCTGCTACCTTCTAACAAGTATCTGCTTAGGATGAAGTCTGTATCACTGAATAGTACTTCAGAAAGTATATTGTCATTGCACAAAATGAAGTAATCATTTCACTTTCTTTTATTGTAATATTGGACATTGTAGAGCCTCCTGGGTGAGACATTCAGTCATAAATAGCAGTGTCTCTCTTTAGTTTCTTATGTATATCTAGGACTGGATTAATGGAATTATCTCCTGTCTGTGAACATCAACTTGTCATCTCCCATGATGGTCAGTAGAGTATAGTGTCTGTTCTGTTTTCATTGGACAGGGGCTGGTGGCTATGTAGACAGCATCTGGTAAGGTGTAGTCTTCTGAAGTGTGTATAATTTGGGCATTTCACAGGGTAAGAACAAAGGATGATGTCACACACATACGTGATCACTGAGCACCTCCTACAGTCACTATGAAACACGCTGCTACCCAGGGTATTGATGAGGAATGTCATACACACAGACATGATCACTGAGCACCTCCTCCTACAGTCACTGAGACACACTGCTACCCAGGGTAATGATGAGGAATGTCATACACACAGACATGATCACTGAGCACCTCCTCCTACAGTCACTATGAGACACACTGCTACCCAGGGTAATGATGAGGAATGTCATACACACAGACATGATCACTGAGCACCTCCTCCTACAGTCACTATGAGACACGCTGCTACCCAGGGTAATGATGAGGAATGTCATACACACAGACATGATCACTGAGCACCTCCTCCTACAGTCACTGAGACACACTGCTACCCAGGGTAATGATGAGGAATGTCATACACACAGACATGATCACTGAGCACCTCCTCCTACAGTCACTATGAGACACACTGCTACCCAGGGTAATGATGAGGAATGTCATACACACAGACATGATCACTGAGCACCTCCTCCTACAGTCACTATGAGACACACTGCTACCCAGGGTAATGATGAGGAATGTCATACACACAGACATGATCACTGAGCACCTCCTCCTACAGTCACTATGAGACACGCTGCTACCCAGGGTATTGATGAGGAATGTCATACACACAGACATGATCACTGAGCACCTCCTCCTACAGTCACTATGAGACACACTGCTACCCAGGTTAATGAGGAGGAATGTCATACACACAGACATGATCACTGAGCACCTCCTCCTACAGTCACTATGAGACACACTGCTACCCAGGGTAATGATGAGGAATGTCATACACACAGACATGATCACTGAGCACCTCCTCCTACAGTCACTATGAGACACACTGCTACCCAGGGTAATGATGAGGAATGTCATACACACAGACATGATCACTGAGCACCTCCTCCTACAGTCACTATGAGACACACTGCTACCCAGGTTAATGAGGAGGAATGTCATACACACAGACATGATCACTGAGCACCTCCTCCTACAGTCACTATGAGACACGCTGCTACCCAGGGTAATGATGAGGAATGTCATACACACAGACATGATCACTGAGCACCTCCTCCTACAGTCACTATGAGACACACTGCTACCCAGGGTAATGATGAGGAATGTCATACACACAGACATGATCACTGAGCACCTCCTCCTACAGTCACTATGAGACACACTGCTACCCAGGGTAATGATGAGGAATGTCATACACACAGACATGATCACTGAGCACCTCCTCCTACAGTCACTATGAGACACGCTGCTACCCAGGGTAATGATGAGGAATGTCATACACACAGACATGATCACTGAGCACCTCCTCCTACAGTCACTATGAGACACACTGCTACCCAGGGTAATGATGAGGAATGTCATACACACAGACATGATCACTGAGCACCTCCTCCTACAGTCACTATGAGACACGCTGCTACCCAGGGTAATGATGAGGAATGTCATACACACAGACATGATCACTGAGCACCTCCTCTTACAGTCACTATGAGACACGCTGCTACCCAGGGTAATGATGAGGAATGTCATACACACAGACATGATCACTGAGCACCTCCTCTTACAGTCACTATGAGACACGCTGCTACCCAGGGTAATGATGAGGAATGTCATACACACAGACATGATCACTGAGCACCTCCTCCTACAGTCACTATGAGACACGCTGCTACCCAGGGTAATGATGAGGAATGTCATACACACAGACATGATCACTGAGCACCTCCTCCTACAGTCACTATGAGACACACTGCTACCCAGGGTAATGATGAGGAATGTCATACACACAGACATGATCACTGAGCACCTCCTCCTACAGTCACTATGAGACACACTGCTACCCAGGGTAATGATGAGGAATGTCATACACACAGACATGATCACTGAGCACCTCCTCCTACAGTCACTATGAAACACGCTGCTACCCAGGGTAATGATGAGGAATGTCATACACACAGACATGATCACTGAGCACCTCCTCCTACAGTCACTATGAGACACACTGCTACCCAGGGTAATGATGAGGAATGTCATACACACAGACATGATCACTGAGCACCTCCTCCTACAGTCACTATGAGACACGCTGCTACCCAGGGTAATGATGAGGAATGTCATACACACAGACATGATCACTGAGCACCTCCTCCTACAGTCACTATGAGACACACTGCTACCCAGGGTAATGATGAGGAATGTCATACACACAGACATGATCACTGAGCACCTCCTCCTACAGTCACTATGAGACACGCTGCTACCCAGGGTAATGATGAGGAATGTCATACACACAGACATGATCACTGAGCACCTCCTCCTACAGTCACTATGAAACACGCTGCTACCCAGGGTAATGATGAGGAATGTCATACACACAGACATGATCACTGAGCACCTCCTCCTACAGTCACTATGAGACACACTGCTACCCAGGGTAATGATGAGGAATGTCATACACACAGACATGATCACTGAGCACCTCCTCCTACAGTCACTATGAGACACACTGCTACCCAGGGTAATGATGAGGAATGTCATACACACACAGACATGATCACTGAGCACCTCCTCCTACAGTCACTATGAGACACGCTGCTACCCAGGGTAATGATGAGGAATGTCATACACACAGACATGATCACTGAGCACCTCCTCCTACAGTCACTATGAGACACACTGCTACCCAGGGTAATGATGAGGAATGTCATACACACAGACATGATCACTGAGCACCTCCTCCTACAGTCACTATGAGACACGCTGCTACCCAGGGTAATGATGAGGAATGTCATATACACACAGACATGATCACTGAGCACCTCCTCCTACAGTCACTATGAGACACGCTGCTACCCAGGGTAATGATGAGGAATGTCATACACACAGACATGATCACTGAGCACCTCCTCCTACAGTCACTATGAGACACACTGCTACCCAGGGTAATGATGAGGAATGTCATACACACAGACATGATCACTGAGCACCTCCTCCTACAGTCACTATGAGACACGCTGCTACCCAGGGTATTGATGAGGAATGTCATACACACAGACATGATCACTGAGCACCTCCTCCTACAGTCACTATGAGACACACTGCTACCCAGGGTAATGAGGAGGAATGTTGTATACATAGGGGATGGGGCTCTTATCCAAGAATTTCCATCTGTTTTTACATCACTGGTTTGCACTGCATATAATTATGCCCTATGCCCTCTCCTTAATGACTTAAGATTTATTCCTGCTCACTTACATCTGAGTAAATGGCTATATTGCACAGTATGTGTTGGGCACCAATGCCTTACATTTCTTAGAGTATCAGCATACTGTTACAGCAGTAAATGATTTGCTGTATTGTCAATTAAAGCACATTAAGCTAAGTGAAAAGTGCATATGAAACAGGATCTGTTAATAATGAAGGGTAAATAAATGTGCTTGTGTTGCTTGGATGCAGTTTTGAGGGTGGTGAAAGCTCAGTGATTTCCGTTAGACTGATGAAGGGCCTCATCCCTTGCACCTGTCTAACCCACCACATGGGTGTCTGGTCGGATATTCTAAGCTGTGTACGGTGCTCACACTGGTAGGGCTTGGAGCTCGGCCTGGGAGAGGGTCACACACACCCACATTTGAAATCTGATAGCAGGAATCTGAATAAGATGTGTACACACTGGGGTGTCCATGTTTTCTTTCCTACAACAAACCTTTTGTTTTGGTTTTTATTTTGTCTTCTTTGGATTTGTTAAATAATTACAGCTGCATTTTAAAGAAGTATTGTTCAAAGCAGATAGAGGTGTTTTGAGGGTGTCAATAACTAAATATTTATTGAAGGCCATAATACAAACCTGATAACTAATACAGTAGTCTAATTTCTTTTTGTTTTATCTACAGAGGAAGCGATGGGAGACGATCGTCCTTTTGTGTGCAGCGCCCCTGGCTGTGGACAGGTAAGGGGTCGTCGGGGTGTTTCACTTGTAAGATGCAATCTTCAAACTAACATTAGTTTTGTCATTAGTGCAGACATAATCTGTTATGCAGGTGCATGTTGCTGAACATTGGGTATCGTGATGTTTATGATGTGGTTCGTCACCCCAGCCATATTATACGGTGCTGCAATTTGTATATCCATACTACAGTAGCAGAAATACACAAGATGTGCTACATATATTGTTCTCAGCACTACAAGCAGACAAGCCTAGCCTTGTGATCCTAGTTGTTTCATATTCCTGCAGGCATTTTCTTTCTGTATATCTTGGGTTCTGTTCTAAATTCCTTTATATATGAACTGCAGAAAACCTACTTTGTTTCCATGAAACCTCTTTCCCCCCACAAATACTAAAAGTACAGGAGCTGCAATACTGGGAGATTCTCACACCCAGCAGGGCCTCCACTCCCATGGTTATCCAGATACTCAGCCTAGACAAGCTGAAATAGAAGTGTCTCTGTGCGGTGTTGTCAGCTGGATGCTGATTGGACAAGTTGTTGGAGTAGGGAAGTCAGGATGAAAAAAATGTCTGTACTACTTGCATAACTACATAGGTTGTTAAAAGACACAGATCCATGATGTTCAACTTGTCATGTTTCTTACATAAAAGTTACAGGGTTTTCATTGAATTTGACTAATTCGTCTCCCTTCCCAATAATGGCAGTATTACACTGGGCAGACTCGTGTATTGAGATGTCCACAGGCAATTCTGTGAATGCAGTTTTTAGTTTCTCATTCTTGCTGAAAGGGATTTTCCACTTTAAATACGAATTTTACTCCCTCCCCTGGCAATTCTGTTTAGCAGGGTCCAGACACATATATATAGCTGGGACTTTGCCAATCGCCTTTGGCGCTGCTCACTCCTTTCCGTAGCAGGAGAGACCCGTCACAAAATCTCTAAATGTAAGCCTTAGAGCCTCACTTCCAACTCAAGCCTGCTATGGAGAGAGCTGAGCAACAATGATGGCGAATGGCAGAGGTTCAGATTAGAAAAGGTCCTGCTAATTACTGCAAATTGTCCCCATCTCTCGGTACATGGCTGTGCTCATCTCGGTATATGGGTCTGCACATTGTAATACCAAATGTGACCAAGGCTCATGGTGCCCAACAAACATGTTCAGCAATTCTGTCTTCCTTCCACTTAGTTTCTAAGTGGTCTCCTTACTGTGCCAGTCATTTAATTATGTTTAAAAAAAAAAGAGTTTATGGTGAAACACGTTATTGTATTATTTGTTTGTTAATGTATATCAGTTTGGAACATTTTAAAGATAATATTCATTTGCATAAAAATGGTGTTTTGTGCAGAAATTTGCAGTTCTACTTGTCAGTCTGTCACAGGCCTGTGTATTTTCTGTCCATGCATTGTAATGCAGCTAATAGCCTACAATGGGCTGCATTCCCTGCTAATGTGTTAGTTATGTACATAGGGTATTTCTGTGGTGTATCTGTATAAAAGTGGTGCTAATATTTAGAGCCTGAGTTGGAGCACAGTCGTCTGTTTGCACCACATTCTAAAAGGAGCAGGTTAGTCCTCCAGAACCTGCCCACTTGCCAGGCCTACCCATCCCAGATGGACCCACGGCGGGTCTTTCTGTAAATGTCTTGCCTACAACCAAGACTATAACAAAGTCAAGTTTTCAAACTTATGTCAAATTGTAATTAAAACTAACTATAATCTACAAATCTAACCAGACAAATATTTGTATTATAGTAATTTCCACTACAAAAGTAGAAATTTTATATTTTATATTTTTTTTTATATAAAATGTAAGCAAACATGAGTTTTGCCAGCACCGAGTGGTTTACAGAGGAGGACAAAAATGGTTAAACATGTTTAAATATGACACATTTGCATGGTACCAAAGCGGCTATAGTTATCCTTAAACATGCGTGTCCCCTGTACACAATGGAGGCAACCATTGTGTGTAATGCATATTGTATAACACAATACATCTCACTATAGATCTCACTATTTTTCTGTCACTTGCGCTTTATTTTAAGCTAATTACTAAAATGTCGGAGTGGTTTATTAAACACCACTTTTATAGAATATATTACAGGTGAGCAATTTTTCACAACTGTTTTATGCAATTTTGTTGCCTCTTTCCCCATTTGACCACAAAATATTGTAACATTTCACGGACAGAATGTGGGCTAAAGTGTTTCCAGTTCTACCCAAACCATGCAGCAGAATGAGCTGTCTGTCCCTGTACCACCTCTATTCATAGAATATACATTCCACAAATGAAAATGTCTAAATATAATGGTGAGTGTTGACGCTAACTGGAGCTCCCATTGTGTATCTGGAACTTTTTTTACCTCTGTGAAATGGCCTGTCGTACCCTGAAACTCAATCCATGCAATATATGTAATGTAGTCATCATTCCTCCCCAGTGATATTAACTCTCTGTCTAAGAAAATAGATGTGTTCATAGTCATTCTCTATTGTCTTCAAGGTACAAGAAAAACTTTATTGAGGAATAAAATAGACATTTTTACATTCTAAATAAAGACTTTAGTAATAGAATATGGGGTAACACTTTAGAGTCATTCAATCAAAGACCTTTTTAAAGAACATTTTAAGATTTCTCCGTTTGCCCTTTGTGCCTCATACCTCAGTGATGCCATTAGTTCCCTCCACAAAATATCTGTGTGAAGTTGACTGCTACACTAACATTTATATGTAGCGCATTGACTTTGTGAATACAGATTTGCTGGTTCCAGCGAACCATGGAAAGATCCCTTACACACATTACAGGTAGATGTCATTTCTTTATGTTGCATCAGTAATCTCCATGTACATAATCTCACAGGAATATCAGTGGAATTTATCTTGATTTACAAAATAATCAGTGTTGCTAAATTTATTCTTGCCTTGCTCCAAATACATAGAGCAATACACACTGTTACTGTAGACAAGAAACATTTGTGAAACAGATTTACATATACAGATCTCTTGCCTGAATAGAGGACATAAATGTAGACAATTTCCGTATCCTGATGATACTGTTGCCTTTGTTATCTGTGTGGACACTTTTCATATTTTCTGTCTGTACTTATGACACACCTTCCTGAAAATAGTTGTATTTTGCTTTGAAAAGGTTCTGTCACACTGGTAACATAGTGTTTTTATTTATTTGTATCAGTGTTTTTTTGTTTTTTTTTTCTTTCCTCCACTCCCAACTCCTAGGGGATCCCCTTGATAATATCATGCACAATATGCAGATACTAGAATTGGTCCTCACTCTGCCTCTCAGGTGTCCCTGGTGGGACAATACATCAGTAAGTAGTGCAGGATGGAGTCACTGCACTGTCACAAGTCTTTACTGGTGTAGAGATCTGGGAACTATGATGTGCAGAACGGAAGCAGCACTGGATAGTCAGTGTCGCTCAGGTTTACCATGGGCATAGTGAGTGCAGTGATTTAAAAAGAAAAGTAATCCAACACCTTAAATATTAATGTAAAGAAAACCAATGGCACGGAGGTCATTTTTAAAAATGTTGTTTGTGTCACTGCCAGAGAGGTAAAATGTGAAATATATAGGAGCATGTTCTGTAATGACGTACTCATGAGCCAAATTGTGTTGTATGTAATGTTTCTGAAAATAACCTAGTCAATGAATGGAGTATGGTAACATAACTAATGCTTTCATGAAATATATGTGTGTGTGTGTGTGTGTGTGTGTGTGTGTGTGTGTGTATATGTATGTATGTGTGTGTGTGTATGTATATGTATATATATATATATATATTATATAATATAGCATTGAGGTGTCCAAACAACCCACCTATCCTACGTTCTATATGTGTTCTGTTAAACAGTAGAGTGACAATTGCGCTCCAGGGTCATTGATCCCTTTGAATAAAAGAGGAACCTGTGCATAGTAGCTTTGACATGGACATACAAGAATAAGACATATCAGCCCTGTGTTACATGAAGAAGCTTGTGTGCACAGGCTGCACGCTTTCTCATCGTGCACAATGGATCATTGATCCCTGACGCAGGACAGGGGTATTAAAACTGCCTGTATGTCAAATCTATCTACTGAGATAGACACAACTGGTAATTAAAACTGTATTTACTTGAGTAAGAATTGGTCTGGACACAACACTGATTTCAGTAAAGCTCATTCTAAGGGGGATGTTGGAGGAGGTGATGGCGCATATTTAAGAATGTTTAGGTTGGACCTGGTTATCATGTGTCAGAGATTTGTGTTTCAACTGCTCTTACTGCAGATGTGATGTGTTTGTGCAGTTATCCCTGTAATGTAAATACAATCATATGCTGACACTTAGGTTTATGTTGTATGTAATAGATTCTAGATTCAAAAAAGTCACCTATGAAATGTATCCGTATGTTTAAAATATTTTAAAGACAGGTTAAAATAGTGTAATTTAGCAGTGCTGCATCCACAGCCTGGCTTATCCCAGAACATGCTGATTGCTTGTCCCCAGAGGAGTGGAGTATTGAATGGAGATATAAACATCTTATGGTTGCTATGTCTCTTCTTGCTGTTATTTTTGGACTTGGCTCTCTGATCACCAGCTAACTCACAGCTGAGATCTTAAAAGCAATCCTACCTCAGCCAACCCCTCTAATATTAAAGGGGCCTGTTCTGGTAAGGACAGTTCATGGGCCTCCACTGCCCCTCTTGCAGCCAGTGTTAATTTGAAGGCATGGGGGCACATTTATCATTCATCTGCAAAAATGAGAAATAGTTATCAATCCTTATCGCATGGATAAGGATTGAACTATTTCTCAAATTTATGAACAACAGATCACAGAAACAGCAGTTCCGAAAAACTGCTGTATCTGTGATAAAAAAAATAAATCATATTTGCTCCCCTCTTCGGAAGCGCTGTCTCGGGATCTCCTCCAGGTGTTCTTCCTCCTTCAACTGCGCAGTTCGAAGAGCTGCACATGCGCATAAAGATCCCCTCTCTGTCTCTGCATCTATCCTTGCAGAGAGAGAAAGCTGTGAGTGACAGGGAGGGATCATGTGATCCCTCCACACATGCGCTGTCCAGCTCTGCTCTTCGGAGCAGAGCTGACAGCATTGGATTTTTTCATTTATGATAATGTACGCCAGCTTCAAGACAAGTTTCCGAAAAAAATGTTTTTTCGGGAACTTGTTAGATTTGGGCTGGGAGCAGTCACCATACTGTTGAATGGTGACTGCTCCCAAAAACGAAGAGGAGTGCAAAGCAGCAGATATCCATGATATTTATTGTATATACTACCCTACAGTATGACCAGATAAAAGACATTTCAGTAGCATCCTCCAGCTACAGAATGACTAGGCACACTCCTGCCATTGCCCACATCAACCGTCACATCAGGCACTTGCTTTGCAAATCGCCTACATCAATGAGATTGTGCTATACACAAATGTCTCCCCCTGTCTGACTGAAGGTATCACGTTTGCTGATTCACTAATTCTCTGTGTACCAAGATTGATAATGGTTACTTTGCCAAATTGCAAAATCAACAAATGACATATATGTCCGGTGCTAGCAGGTGAATTAACTCATATTTGCCAAGACAAAAGGTAACAAACCTGTTTGTTCTGTCACGCTTATTGTATAAAGAGTGCATTACTGCTCTACAGGACTTCCTTGACAAATGTGTTTTACTGCTAGTGACCGTAAAACTTGGATGAATAAAATACAAATAAACCGAAGGAGCATGACTCTTTCAGTATAAATAATGTTTTCTACAAACCCCCTAACCTGCTCTTACCTCATTGAGGAACTTACCTTGAGAAAATTCAATCTCTCCACATTTGAAGTCTCTGGGGAAACGTAAATACACCTCACATTAAAGGAGACAGCTGAAGGTTTGGCTTCCAAGAAATTATGTCAAAAGCTGTAAAAAAAATCTACCTGTTACCCTGTCATTTGTGCCCTGAAGAACAACCCCAAAGTAAGTGAGACCTTGTCCTGATGACTCCTGGCAGAAACTAATCTGGGAGCCATAACTCACAGGAAACACAGTCCTTAACTCTCTCACTGCCTCCAGGGCTTAAAGTAGCCATTGATTTGTAAGACTTTATAGTAATGGAAGTGTAATTGTGTTGTAGGACTGTAAGAACCGGTTGAGATGGATTCAGGTTAATTTGTGTTAAGCCTTTGCTTTAGATATAGCCCTGACTGCTAAATAGGTCATTTGTAAAACATTTAGCAGGGTGTGAGCATCTCCTTTCCAGTAACTTACAATTATAGTGTAACTGATCTGATCTCTATGGGACGGCTGTTGTTTGCTGGATTTGGCTTTGTTTTCATGGTTGTTACAGCTACAATTTCCACATACTAGTCCCATCTGGCCACTCGGTTATGCTTTTAAATGTAAAACATTGTTGCACCTCACATTTGTAAGTAATCCTGAAGATGGGGTAGCAATAAAAGTTCAAAACATTTAGACTCATTAACCTCCTCCATTTCTTTTGTATTGCAAAAACTCAAGTGCAAGCCACATGTGAAAATGCTTATATACACTATGCATTACTACATACATCTGATAAGCGTTTGATGTGCAGTTGTTACATACGCTTGACCTGTACACGTGTATTTGTGAATGCATCTGGAATACATGTTACAGAGCTTTCCCAACACCCAAAATTCCTCATAGGGAAAACCACTCATAGGTTGGTCAGTGTAGGGCTGGACCCTCTATGGGGGGGGAGGGGACTTCAAAAACCATGTAGTCCCCCCCCCCCCCTCCCCACACGCACACACACTCCACCAGAGACCACCAGCCACATGCTAATAGGCAGTAGGGGTCTTTCCAGCACCCCTTATCTCTGGAGGTTGAGGTAGTGAGGAATTTTGAACCCCCTAGAATGACAAGCTGTTGTCACAGTATAATGGTAAAGGTGTAAATACCACATACGTGATTGTTAAATCAACTTTTAATGAACTAAAATCAGCCAAATACACTTTCTTTTATAAAAATAAATAAATAAAAAGAAATTATTTCTTTGTAAATCAATGGGATCTTAAGCTGTAATGCAGGGGAAATTTCTAAGTTTACTTCACATGAAATCTTAAATTGTAATTCATGGGAAATCATTGTTTGTAGTTGTAATTTTATGGGCAATTTTAGGACCAAAGGAAATCATCTTAAATTGTCACCCACTAAAAATTGTAATCAACAGGAAGATGTCTTTATTTCTAATCCAAGGGAAATCTGCTTGTAATCCATGGCATATAAAATGAAAAACCATAACAGACCCCCAAAAACTGCTTATTAGGAACCCCGCCGCAGAAACAAATTGAATTGAAATAGCCAATTCAACCAATCGCAAGCAGGTTCCCGCATTAGCTGTGATGTAATTGGCTGGCTGTGAATAGAGTCCTGGGGAATCCATGCTTAGATCACACATCCATCCAGACCGAGTTTCTATTGATGTGGGGAAAAAACAATTGCCCTGTTCATTTTAGTAGGGTTTCTACATGTAGAGCACAACCCAATTGAAATGAATGGGCCATTGACATGAAGGGGGAAAATACAGCAAAACAATGGTATAACAGCTCTTGTTAACCCTTAGTGGGTATGTACATACACCCCCCTAGAGATGGATAAATGTTAAGTGTGTGACACAAGTTGACAGTGCCTCTTTAGGCTGGTGTCACACCTGTGATTTGGAAACAGGATTTTGTCCCCAAAAAGCACCAGATATCTGCTGTAATTTCAGAATTGGAAAGTCTATAATATATATTCTCTTTTTTTGATACACGACCTGTTTCCAAATCTTCTAATACTTACCAGATTTAAATAATAAAAAAAAAAAATACACAAAAAGCTACTGAAATCCAGGTATATAGAGTACGCCATTCTTTGGCTCACAAGCAGTAAAAAGCAATCTGAGCAATTTTTTACGTGGCTGGTAGAAATTGATAACAAAAAAAGTTTCACGGCAAAGCTACTAAAATGTTGCAGTTATTTACACCAGAAATAGGCTGCTTGTAAAACAAAGGTGTGACACCGATATTATATACATAAAGGAAGAAGAACAGATCAAGTGCAAAAGATGTTACTTGCCTCTGGCAAAACACACCTAAAGGATTCTGAGGGTTTGTACACACGGACGTCGAAAAACAATGCCTGGTTTAAAGTGTAGGGTACATTATACTTTGTACATCTATTATCTCATCACAAGATATACTCCTCCTTGCCCTCTGTAATCTGCTTTGATCTACTCCTCTCTTTCTCCCTGGTAACCACATCTCACTTCTGCCTTCATGACTTCTCCAGTGCTTCCCCACTTAAGGAACTCCCTACCCTGCCTGACCAGACTCTCTCCAAACGTTCAATGTTTCAACTGCTTTCTGAATAGCACATCTCTCTATTATCGCCTATCCCGCACCTGATAATACTCCTTATGCATGTTCTACCAAGCTCTTCCTGCACCTCCTTTGTCAACCTCGTTGGTACTTGTTTTTATGTTTGTATGATTTGTCCAGTCCTGGAGAGCACCTTACAATAAAAGATAAGGTCCATTTGCTAACATTATTTTTTCAACTATCAGTGTTAAAGCGTTTTTAAAAGGCTTTAACCCATAAACTTTACAGCTATGTGTACAAGCCTTAGTACACTTTAAAAAAGATTAAATTTTACGGGAGTAATATTAATTTCTAAATATAGTTGACAAAATCGTTGCTCACCAAATATAAGCATATCTTACACATTTATATCACTTAAGTGCTAGATGTAGGATTTCTAGATTTTAGTGGCCATTTTTTTTGTTTTATTGACATAAATATACCATAAAAAAAATTAAAAACTCCATACAATTTGGTGTTTTATCTTGTTTGGTTTTATTGTAAATAAGTCTTTAGTTAGTCTTATTGGAGACTAACATAATTTCTCATCTCTTTAGGAGGGAGAATTGGAGGCAGGGTCAGAGTAAAGGGTAAAATAATTAATCTCTTACCATTGTTATTTTCCATCTGTGTCATTTTCTCTTTTTTTTTTTTTTTTTTTATTTCCAGTCTCTGTCTCAGTGCAGGAACTTCACAACACTGCTTCCCGTACCCTGTAAATACTGTTCTCTGGTGTAGGAAGCAGCATGGTGATGTTACTGCCCTGAGCTGCTGCTTACACAGTCTGTCTCCATCTCCCACCCTGTCTCCTATGTAGCTTCTGTAGAATAAGTGCTGTGATTGTGCACATGCCTTGCTCTGTCCCTCTTGGTCTTCCTCCTTGTGTCAGCGCAGGAGCTTCACCTTGCGCCCTGTTCCCTATGTGCACTTCACTTAGGAAGCAGCACAGTGAATCTCCAGCGCCGTCCAACTGGGCCACACATGTTCCTTCATGGAGGAATCACATTTCTGCCTTTTTTTGATTAAAACTAGAATCCCTAGTTATATGAATAATATACAAATATTCATACATTAGAACCCTGTAACCTAATCATATACATGGTCCATACCTCATGTATCTGTCCTGTTTGTGTACACAGACATGTGGTGTGCTGAAAATGTAGTAACAAATGTAGTCAAAACAAAATTAATTGATCCATGTTGTGACTCGGACATTTAAGGAAATAATTGGCTGCATTATGTATTGTACATGAGTATATAGCAGTTCAAAAGTAAGAGGTAATATTTATTTGTGTGTGTAATTGACGTCCCATTTCCAAGTAAAAAATGTGTAACCAGAAGAGCTGTACGATGAACATTTCTCACATATCCCAAATTCCATCTCCTAGAATCGCATTATGTTTGTATGATCATATTACATTTGTCAGATTACTGCTTCCACACATCCATGCGACTTTTACTTACAGCCCGGAGACACAAGGCAGCTCTCTAATGTTGTTGTAGCTATGAATTAAAAACTGCCTCAGAGTAGTTTTAAATTCCAGGTAGTTTAAATAACCTGTCAGCTTCTGACAATCCCTTCCCTGCACCCTTTGTCACAAACTGTCCTTACCACTATTTGCTGTCATTCTTTTTTTTTACAGAATGTTATAGTGACTGATCCAGGCATATTTATCTTTATAGTGTTTGATTTTTATTTATTTTTTTATGTTCAAAGTTTTGCAATGTTTCAGCAAGTATGTGTACATGACAACAATCAGCAATATACATGAACTTTGGGTCCTGTATGTGCAAAACACAGCTTGATATGAAACAATCTAGATTTTAACCTATTTTGTGCCGAATGCATGCATAAAATTTCTGCTACAAAAATTGCAGACACACAGGTCCAACTAAACACACAGCAGTATTTCTGCATCAGGCATACTAAAACTTGCATACGTGCATATACTTATGCCCAACAATAGCAGAGAGGTAAGGCCTTACAGTGTTATTTATAAATGTGAAAGGCACGTTCACAACCTAATGTAACGAAGTGTCATATACACAAGAGTGAGAATAGTGGTGGTTCTAAAATATAAAAATCGCATTTTCCACATAAAATGTAGTTGAATACAAACGCCCCACATTCGTCTTTATAAATCCAATATGAATCTTGTTTCGAACAGTAATCCAACTGACCAATAAGAAATGTGAATAGGCGGATGCAACCTGACATGCAACCTTCACAACCTTTTCATCTCCAACTCTCTTAGCTTCTTGCTATTAATGAAACCTGGCTCTCCTCTTCTGACACTGCCTCTCCTGCTGCTCTCTCCCATGGAGGCCTCTCCTTCACCCATGCCACCAGATCGGATGACCGTCCAGGAGGTGGTGTGGGCCTGCTCATATCCCCTAACTGTACATTTTGGGTTATTCCCACTGTACCCTCCCTCTCCTTCTCCTCCTTTGAAGTCCAGTCCAGCCATCTGTTCTTGCCCATCCACCTCCATGTCTCTGTCATCTACCATTCCCCTGGCCCCACCTCCCTCTTTCTCAACAATTTTGCAGCCTTGCTTCCCCACTACCTTTACTCTGACCTCCCCTCCATTATATTTGGAGACTTTAACATCCCTATTGACAACCCTACTGACCCTGCCTCCATCAAACTTCTCACCTTCTCTTCATTCTTTGGTCTTACTCAGTGGACATCTTCACCAACCCACTGTCTTGGTCACTCCCTTAACTGATTTCTCTAACGCTCCCTTCCCACTCTCCAACCACCATCTCCTCTCCTTCACTCTGTCCTCCTCTCCTGCTCCCCCTCCGCCTAAAACTACCCCCACTAGGTGCAATCTTGACATTTTTTGACCCGTCTTCATTCACCACCTCTCTTGAAACTCTCCTCTCCCCATTTCCCACCCTTGCTTGCCCTGACCAGGCAACCTCCCTCTCTCACCACTGCCCTGGATGCTGTTGCTCCCGCCTCTTCTGTCCGTCGTCCCCACTTGATACCCCAACCGTGGCACTCTAAATTCATGTATATCCTTCAGAAGTGCATTTGTGCTGCTGAGCGCCACTGGAGGAAATCTCGCTCCCTGGCCGACTTCCTCCACTTCAAATTTATCCTCTCCTCCTACAGCTCCACCCTCTCCCTCGCTTAACAATCCTCGTTCAAGTCTCTCATTTCTTCTCAGTCCTCCAATCCCCGCCACCTCTTTGCTACATTCAGTTCCCCCCTCCCCATTCCGCTCTACCTCTCTCCCACTGACCGCCTCAATTTTGGAGGAAAAAACAGAGACAATCACACTTTGTATCTCCACCTTGTTCCATTCTCCGGCTTACCCCAAGTGCTCTGCCCTCCTCTAACAACAACCTCTGGTGCTCCTTTCACCCTACCTTGGGTGAAGAAATCCACTCCCTCATTCTTTCCTCTCCTGCCTCTACCTGACCCCTGGATCCCATCCCCCCTCACCTCTTCCGCTCCCTCTCCTCTACTGCCTGCTCATACCTTGCTCACCTCTTTAATCTGTCATTCTCCACTGGCATTGTCCCCTCTTTCTTTAAACATGCCCTTATCGCTCCCATTCTCAAAAAAACTCAATCTTGACCCCAGTCGCTAAATACTGCCCCATCTCACTTTTCCCGTTTGCCTCTAAACTACTCGAGAGGATAGTCTGCAACCGCCTCACTAGGCATCTCACAGACAATTCTCTCCTTGACACTCTCCAATCTGGGTTCCGCCCTTTCCACTCCACTGAAACCGCCCTGGCCAAAGTTACTAATGACCTCATCTCTGCTAAATCTAAGGGGCACATCTTAGACCACCCCCTCTTGTTGCAGACCCTTCTTTTTCTTGACCTTTCTGGCTCAGTACTTGCTTGGTTTACCTCCTACCTTGCCAGACGCTCTTTCTCTGTATCCATTTGGGGTTCTCTCGCCCCCTCCCTCTGTGCTCCTTATATATAGGAGTTCCTCGGGGCCCGGGTCTTGGACCTCTACTCTTTTCACTCTACACTTGCTCCCTGGATGATCTCATCACTTCTTTTGGTCTCCAATATCACCTCTAAGCTGATGACATTCAACTCTACATCTCTTCTTATCTTTCGCCCTCACTCCTCTCTTGTGTATCTGACTGCCTTTCTGCCAACTCCTCTTGGATGTCCTCACGTTTTCTCAAAATTAACAAGACTGAGCTCATCGTTTTCCCTCCTAATTCTTCTTCCCATCTTGATCTCTCTGTCACTGTCCACAAAACCACCATCTCATCTGTTCCCCAACTCCGCTGCCTGGGTGTCACCCTTGATTCCTCCCTCTCCTTTGCCCCCCACATTCAATCTCTTCCCCAGTCCTGTCACTTTCAACTCCGCAATATCGCCTGCATCCGGCCCTTCATATCTCAGGTTGCCATTAAAACTATTATGCACGCACTCATCATTTTCCGTCTTGATTATTGTAACCTTCTCCTCACCGACCTAACCCTCTTCCACCTTGCCTCCCTCAGGTCTATACTTAACACTGCTGCAATACTCCTCTTCCTCTCCCGCCGCTCCTCTTCTGCCTCCCCTCTCTGCCTTGCTTTACACTGGCTTCCCTTCCCTTACAGAATCCTTTTCAAACTCCTCACCATCACCTACAAGGCTCTCTTCCACTCCACTGTCCCTTACATCTCAAACCTCCTCTCCAGTCACACCCCGTCATGTTCCCTGCGTTTGTCCAGTGAACGTCGACTCTCCTCCCACTCCAGAATCACCCGAGCTGCCCCCCTCCACTGGAATGATCTCCCACGCTCCATTCGACTGTCCACTAACTTGTGCACAAGTTATTTAATAATATTATTATTATTATTATTATTAACAACATAATATAGCTACGACACTAATGAAGCTAGTCTTACCAGCTGGAGGGGTAAATATGCAAGCAGCCAGTCAGAAACAGCTAGATAGTGCTGCTGTTGTCATTATCATCACACCCATTTTTACATCAGGCAAAATATACGCCTCCTAAGAAGCGCATCTGGGAATGCTTCCAAGACACTTCCAGGGGTAATGCTGCCCGTACTGTACTCCACTATCAAACTAAGTTAGGGTACACACTGCAGAAGTTTTCTCTCTATGCAATATACCTAGCGATATTACAATATTAGTGACTGGGTGGCGGGTTACCATTTTGATTCATGTGTACACACTATACACGTTTAACATGATCTACCTTCAGATCTGTGCTTGTCAGCTGATGGTTATGACAGATGAAAAGATCGTGACTCTGCACACTCCATAGAGATCTATGGACACTGTCTGTCATGAGTGCATACACACTTGGAATGACGTTGTTTCATCATTGAGCAAGATTTGTAGTTCGGTTTAAAAATCATAGGATACGATGTGCTTTGTAACGATAATCATTCATCGTTGGAGCGTACACATATGCGATAACGTGCCTAATGGTCGTTTGTCATGTGATCGGCCTCGATAATCAGGTGAAAAACCTGTAGTGTGTACCCAGCCTAACTTACCTGCTCTTATTCAGCCTCTCCAAGGGTACGCAAGTCTAAGATGCTTACAAATCTTTATATGGACACATTTTGGTACAAATACACAGTACAAAATTATTTACATTTGCTCCACACTAATTCACGTACATCTAAATAAGGCTCATAATTGGTTGTCTTTACATAAAAAATGGGAGTAGTTTTGATGTGTTGATCAGGAATTCTACTGTATAAATTATATGTGCACTCTCAAGAGTGAGGAAAAGTGCACAAAGAAAAAGGTCCCTTTATACCAGACCAAAGAGCCTCCAAAAGATTCAGGGAAGTGGGAACCAATAGGCTACACAGGACCCATAAGGAATCACTGCAGCCCTTCAATACTAGGGGAAGAACAACAAGAGAAAAATTACAAACATGTGAAAAACATTATTTATTACAGCCACTGCAACTGACATAAGACAAAAAAAATATTGCTTTTAATTTCTTACTAGTGCAAATTTTTTTTGCTACAGGTGAAACTATGTTCCCTATGAATCGTATGAAAACTTTCACTTGTTACTCGTATTAAAAAACAAATGAGCTATCATATAAATGGTTTTGCAGATGACATGTCCAAAAAAATCTTAAAGCTCCATAACTGTTTATGGTTTGACTAAGGCTGTCTCTAGCCTGCATCATGTACTGAGCAGAAAACCTCTGTCCTGCACAGATGAGCTCCTGTATAGGTGGAATAGTCTTATATGTCACTCTGCTTTACACACTGGGTCAGTGCAGAGATAATGATCCAAGAGGCTGCAATGCCCGTCTTGTTTCCCAGAAGCCTTTTCTCCTGAATAGGAGCATCTTGCATGTTTCAATCTGGTCTTCTCTTTACCTGTTTGTTCTATTCTAACATAAGCTTATAGTGACTGATGAGTTACATTTATTTTCTGCTAATACAGGTGTATATACATAGATCAGGGCTATCCCAATTAAATTGCTGTGAAGTGCATCAGGCATGGGGAAGCACTGTTCCACTTATAACTGCAGCAGTTGTAGTACATCAGCCAGTTTCCAGTGCTTTCATACTAGATCAAATTGAAAAGTCACTGATTATAGTGTCATAGGATTAGTATGAGACTGATTTATACTAAAATTAGCAGTTTGATTGGTCCATTCCTTATTCTTTAGTGGTTCAAAAATCACATTATGTTCATGTGTAGCTGCCATTGGTCAAGATATGAACTTGTGCTTTCTTTCACTTTCCTTTTAGAATTTATTTGTATCAAACAATGCCCTTTGTCATGCTATCTCAGTGTAATACATTCTATCAGTTTGTGTTTGCCGAGGAAAATGTAACATGTACTGTAAAATATATATGTATATTAGAAATCACAAAGTGTTTCAGGACGATATGACAGAGTGGTTTTTATATAGGTCATGAAAATAAGATGACTACTAATATCTTTTTTTTAATTATTTTTGAGTAGAGGGGTACATTATTCCTTATAAGATAAGTTACTTGTAGGAGAGGTTCTTCATATCTGGATGTGTTAAAACGACGTCACTGGTCTTTATACATTCCATCATGGAACGTTATCATATTGAGTCATGTGACACATATTATATATGTGTCATACATATAAGTTATATTGGAGACTACCAATGTCACTGTCATGAAGTATAAGTGGTGACATCATGTCACTTGTGTATTTAAATAAGATAATAATTCAGTGGAACACTTATGAACGTGGGAGAGCAATGTGCAGTAATTTGCCAATTCCATAGTAACCATTATTTCCTTCTCAGATAATTTCACTCTTAGGCTGGGTACACACTATACAAAATTTCTCCCGCTGTGATATCTTTAACGATTTTACCAGTGACTGAAAGTCCCGATCAGCATGCAGATTCATGTGTACTCACTATACATGTTTCACACGATTTACCCTCAGTTCTGTGCTTCTTTTCTGTCATAACTATCGGCTGAAAAGATTGTGACTCTGTAAACACTATGGAGATCTGCCTGCACTGCTGGTCGTGAGTGCATACACACTGCAGAATTGGAACGACATTTCTAGATGGTTTATAGAGATTTTAAGTCCGGTTATAAAATCAAATCAAAAGATACAATGTGCTTGGTACAATAAAACATGATTGTGGGAGTGTACACACTAATGCAATATCTGATCCAACGGTCGTTTATCGTGTGATTGGCTCGATAATCGGATGAAAAACCTGTAGTGTGTACCCAGCATTATTCCACATATGAAATCATAGATAATATTTTTAATATCTTGGTTAGTTTAACATTGCTGTTTTTATATTCACTTTAATTTTCTGCTGCTTCTATGTTCCTCATTATGAGTCCATGTGTGAATTTATATAGAATGTGTGAGTCAAATTTGCTATATGTGAAGTGACTATTTCATCCATCACCATATGGGTCTATAAGAAATATGCAGCCTCTATAACACCGACATAGATTTCTCCGGCCTCTGGCGTTTCTATTCTCAGGACAGTTATCAGCGTTGGGTTTTAACATATTTATATTCAAACAAATTGACAGAATGAGCATTTGAGGATGCAGGCTTCTCATGCTAGTGTGTGACTTTACCCTTACGCTGAATTGTGGCTGTTCTACATGTGATGCACAGGAATCACTACTTGTTCCAACAGCTGCTGCCTCTGTGAAAGTCTTGTTAGGTCCCTGGGGCTACTTATTAACACCTTTTCATTTGATAACAGCCAGGTACATAGAATGCTGTTCCCTCCCAAGCACATTACAAACCACCTTTTACCTAATCAAGATGGAGACAACATTTGTAGAACTGCAGCTGACATGGGCCTGTCAGACTTTCTGTAATGTATAGTAGTGCAGCATAATGCATATTATTTGAACTTTTGTGATAGGTGATACTGATTAGTAGCAAGTGTATCCACATAGCACAGTGCTTATGCTGTGTACTAACTTGCTTGTCAAGAGCAACACTGCATAGCAACAGTGGGCAAAAGGTGAGTCCTTTGCCTTGTGGTGGTAGTCAGTATATTGATGCCGACTACCCCGACCACACTTACCACGACATGATGATTCCGAAGGGCTCCTTACCGATGATCACTGATGACGACTACTGTTAAAAGCGACTTGAACCAATCGCAAAGAAGTAATAAGCCGCCTCTCCTTCCTGACATCATTCACCATGGCGACGGGATTATCGCTGTTCTTAATGGTGTAATGTAAGTATGTGTTTATGTGCAATGTAGTTTACAAAGCCTTCTACATTGTACATAGGCGCATACTTACATTACACCATTAGCAGCAGCGATAATCCCGTTGCCATGGTGAATGACGTCATGAAGGGGAGCCGGCTTATTACTTCTTCGCGATTGGTTCAAGCCGCTTTCAGCAGTAGTCGTCATCAGTGATCGTCGGTAAGGAGCCCTTCGGAATCATCATGTCGTGGCAAGTGTTGGGGTTTTCGGCATCGATATGCCGTACCCCACCCTTGCCTGCAGCCCCCCCAACTGACGACTACTCGATCTTATCAGAATGGGGGCAGCCGACTTCTGCATCACGTGACTTTCCCTGCGCAGTGATACCTGTAGGACGAGAGGTGACTGTGCTCGCCCTCCTTCCTCCGTGTGGCTACTTTGAAGGCTGGAGCGCCATTTCTCCTTACCCCTAACTGCTGTGTGCTATGTATAGTGACAAGTTAAAATAGTGTACCCTTACCTATGTTTCTGTATGTGTTCCCAATGTCTTTATGTAGAACACATGTTTACATAGAGGCAGCCACAAGAAGTCATTGTATAAGTTTCTAAAGTATAATTAAGCATTTGGACTGCGAACTGGAGTCAATTCACCAAGCTTAGCTTTTTGTAGCCTGCAGTGGGTTGTTAACGCAATCTTCCGTTAGCAGTTGACGTCTATGGGCACTGTACCGCAAATACGCATGACGTTTAGGTCACCCAGTGGACAGAATAAGAGGGCTTCTGCTTTCTTATCGGAATTGTTTTCTCTGTGATAGCCTCTTATTAGAGGGGTTGTTCCGGCATTATCAGGATCATAAATTGATCTGAAAATACATCATTAATCACTGTGATCAGTGGTGATAAGAGATGCTACTGTAAGGGCTAAAAATGCGCTCCTACATAAATTGGCTCCCTAGACAGATATTACATATTTTGTTTTATATTTCTGTAGTATGTATCAACGTAGGGATTATTCATCCTGTAGGATTTGTGCATCCCTTCTCTCTTCTGTTCGGCTTTTTATTCATGCAAATGGGCAGGTGAAGGGTATTGACAGCACCAAACAAGGTCCACTGGATCTCCTGTTAGAACTGTTGGTGCACTGGGCAACCTGCCAGATCCACCACACACCAGTAAGTAGAACTTTTATATTTTATTTTAGGTCTCCCATTTCTACCCAAATTTAAATACATTTTATTTTTTTGTGTGCAGTTGCCCTTTATGAAGTAGTTGAGTGGTAGGTGCAGGGTAACTTGCATGTATTTTAGGCTTGGTGCTACATAGAAAACAACACTTATCTAGAAAACACATTCCCATGCATTCTGGATAATATTTACAGTACAAAGTATTCAAATACCTATTTAATACTTCCCCTTTAAACGTGTACATCTATTCCAGCTCCACACATGTGACTCATCACGAACTGCAAGAACCGTCATGTCAGTTTGTGATGACTCATCAGACATTACAAGAACCGTCATGTAAGTGCAAACCTAGGCACACTATTTTACACAAAAAATGTTAACATGTGGTTTCAATTAACCTATAGGTATGTTCTCAAGCTGTTTATCAAACACTTAATGAAATGCAGCATTTTTGCAGTTAATTATGTGACATGGTAAAACCATCAAGCAGACAAATTAGTGATTTAGTGTTTTTGTATGACAATGCTCAGTGGGATAAAGCGTAAGCAAAGTCTATTATAGAATGTTTCCCAAACCCAAATATATATTATTCCTCCACAGTGAAAGGGTTGCTGTATGTCTGTGGGTGATATTTATACTCCCCAGTGACGTTCTGTGCATGGTATGACCTTGGATGTGTGTAATCCATGTAGGACAGAGGGATTGTATGTCTTCCATAGCGGCTTTCCTGTACATACTGTATCTCTATATACTATGTCAGTAGCCAGTAACCACATTGGAAAACATGAGTGTAAAACACAGAACAAATGTATGTCTTGGGAAAGGATATTGAAATAATGTTTTATATGGGAAAAAAGTATATACAGTGGGGCAGCTGACCCAGATGTGGACAGTCTGTACAACTTGTTTCCTGGGTTCTTTCTAACAGACGAGAGACATTGCTGACTCACAGCCATCCTGCCGTTAGGTTTGCGTTACACACACTGCTAGTCACACTGGTAATTGGCTGATTCATAACTAGTGATGTAGATAGTCCCTCATTTCCCTAAAAATAAAAGCGTTCCCAGCTGTCACAGAATGGATGTAGTCACACTGCTGTCCAGTCCTGTTACATGTGACGCTTCCATTTCTCTAACTAGACCTCCAGGGTGTAAAGGGACAATCTAACCGGGAGCTCATGTAAGCTTGCCAGGGAAATATTTACATTGCTCTTTCAATGTTGCCCTCTGAAACTGGTGCTTATACATATTATATAATAACAAAACAGGATACTTAACAGGAAACAGCACATATTTAAAATATAGTCCCTAATTATCTAGCAGTGTAATGTCCCCAAAGGACACTTACCGTGATTCAGCCACAATTTGAAGGATCCTTCACATTTATGATCATTGCATCACAGCAGATATCGTGGATATCTGCTTCTTTGCATTCTATTTAGTTTTCTGAGCAGTGCCCATAAAATAGTATAAGGACTGCTCCCTAGCGCAATCTAACAAATTCCGAAAATTAGTGATTTTTGGAAACTTGCTATGTTAATGTTCGCCAGCTGGCATACATTAAGGTGATTGAAAACTTTTCTAGCTGTCAGCTCTGCTCCGAAGAGCAGAGCTGGACAGCGCATGTGTGGGGGGCATCATGTGATCCCTCCCTGTTACATGATAACCATTCCTCGTTAGTATAGTCTCTGTGCACATGCCCTATACTTTCGGTCAGGCATGCGCAGTAGGAGTTCAACGAAGATGCCGGCATCGCAAGTTTCTTCGCAGTGACCGGGCAGTGTAAAGGTAAGTGTTAAACTTCACAGGGACAGCAGTTTATCGTGACTGCCGTCCCTGCTGAAGTGTTTTCATAAATGAGAAATAGTGCAATCCTTATGCGATAAGGATAGAAAACTATTTTTCATTTTATGCAGTTTTTGTTAAATGTGCCCCATAACCTTAAAACAGTGTCTTGAGGATTGATTGAAACACTTAATATAGGGTCATTTTTGAAAACCTGTGAACAGGTAACTGTAAAAATGCTGTAATCCTGCATCTAATTGTATTGTCATTTTCCTAGTATGGTTTGGAAAATGAAATCGCATGTCTGATGGGTTGTTATGGGTTACAGAACATTTAGGGGCATATTCAATTGTTGGCGGTTTCCGCCACGGAAAAAGTATTACCGTTATTACGGTAACACTAAGCTGGATTTCAGCTTGCAGCTCCCTGAGCCGCGAGCTGAAATCCAGCGAGAAATGTACCGTAATAACGGTATTTATGCGTACTATTACCGTAATAACGGTAATAGAGCGCGCGTTACTTTAGGCAGTAACGCCAACAATTGAATTATGCCCCTTATAGTCGGTGATGCACCAGATGTACCATTGTTCCAAAAGAAAGAGACGCGCCCCATATCAAGTGTTCATGTTGGAAAGTAAATTCTATGTCAATAATTTTTGGGGAGTGTTGATTTGTCAGACAGTCACCCCATGTTTACACTATGTACACAGTATAAATTTATACACACTTTCTTTCTTGTGCTGCTTTTAAACTGAAAGTGCCAGAAAATGTATTGCGTAATAGGAAATGATTTTTTTGTGTAGATGGCTCATGGATCTGACTGGAAAACAATAGCCTGTATTTCCCTTCCCTCTGTGGCATTATCTCTAACGCATTATACGTATTTCCCCTTTCTATGTTCTTCACAAAAATCTTTCCCATCTTTTTCTGTAAGATGTTCCCATCTCTGACTGTAGGACACACATTTACACTGACCCACACCACCACACTCCTCTGCCACATCTTACATGCTTATATATATAATGGCTCACATCTATGTCCTGGGGAAAGGTTTTGGGTGACCTACAAATAATACAACTACTGCTAAACCATTATCTGTGGCTGCCTTTGGTTTTTGTAGTATTTAGGCCCAGTGCAAACTGGTGTTTTCTTTTGTGTTTTTAACTCCTGCAATTTTACCAGACTAAAACGCACACTATATTGTTTCCTATGAAGAGGTGCATGGACTCTTCCATAAGAGCTTGTATTTGATCCATATGCTTCTGAATGATAACGGTATTTGTTTTTCTTCTGCACCTTAAAGTGTTTGGGGATAAAGATCAAATTAAGATCTTGATTTGGACCTTTTTTTTTTATTAGAGAAACGGTGTGTTTCATTCTGGAAAAACACAAAAAGTTTGTGCAGGAACCCAATTTGGAAATGGATTTAAAAAAAATGAAAGGAACAAATAAGGCTACACAGCATCCTTGTCTTTGTGTTAGTGGGGTGTAGGTTGTGGTTGAAGTGGTCAGGTTGGATCAGTGTGTGTAGCCAGAAGAGAGTCTCTGCTGCACACACAGTCAGGCTACATCTTAGTGATCTCCTGCTCTAAGGGGTCTATAGCTCCAGTAACTGGTGGTGTTAGTGATGACAACACCTTGTGCATTGTACATTTTTACTAGCTCGCTATTTTGCATTTATTACATTCCTTCCAGTTGCTGCCATATAAACGTCAGTGTCTTTATCTGCTGACATCTAGCTTATAAACTACTGTGTGTAAATAATGTGCACTTTGTCCTTCTTCACATCTTGTGTTCCTTGTACATGCATCAATCTCTCCTCTCTGTCTCCACCCCCACCACACACATATGTTATCCTTCAGCCCAGAGGAAATGGAGCAGCATGGTTGTGTGATTGTATGTGTGCAGTAATCCCAGCGCTCTCATGTTTCTGCAGGCTGTGCGTGCCAGGCCCGGACACGGCTTCCAGGGGCCTATTTTTCCTGAGGTTGTTTTGGCACAGAAAGCACGGGACATGAAGGGGTGCGGTGCCCTTTATTCACTTTCCTGGCTGCTGGAATGCAGCTCTCGGCTGTTTAAAGAACTCCCCTTACTCTCTTCAATTCTTCCTCCTCATTCACCATTAAGACTCCCCAGTCTAGCTGTGCTTTATATAACTGTGCTTTGACTGTCTCATGTTGCTCATCTATCTGCAACTGTAAACAACAATGTTTAAATGAAGTCCTAGAATAGCACTTGATGACCCAAGATAGCGAGCAGCATTTACAGCATATGTTGCTAAACCAGCTGACCGAAGATAGTTCTGAGCATATATTGGTTTATATATGGAGATGGTGCTCTTCTAGCCACTGGCATAGCCATGGTTCTCCTGAATCCCAGTTTTAAAATGTGTGATTGGCGTGAGAAGGTACCTTCTTAAATACAGACCAGTATTTGCTGTCCTGAGTCCAATATAGAGGTGGTAGCCTTTATAGTGCATGAGAAATTCCCGACAACACTTACACCAACATGCTAATGGTGACGACTGTCATTCCTGACATACTGGAAATACAGACTCCTCAGAAAAACTGACAGGCAACAATTGTGAGAGATGAACATACCGGCACACAGATGTAAGTCACTTTGGAGGGAGACGCTTACATTCCTGCTGTTCAGGGGGCAATGCAAAGAGCCACTGGCTGTAGAATGTACAAGCCTTCCTAAAAAGAAGTGTGTGTGTGTGTGTATGTATAGATAGATAGAGTTATAGATATATATTATTATTATTATCCTTTATTTGTTAGGCGCCACAAGGTATCTGCAGCGCCGTACATGGTACAAACAGTAGACCATACAGGGTGAAACAGTACAGAACAGTAAACATAAAGTACCAATACTTCAGAAGCTTCGGGCAGACAAATGGAGTAAATACGGAGCAGAAGAATGGGTATGTAGACAGGAGGGGAGAGGGGCACTGCTCATTCGAGCTTACATCCTAAGGGAGGGTGGACGAATCAGGCACGAAAGGGAGGCAGTGGAGCAAGGGGGAGAGAGAAGGGGAGAACGAGCGGAGGAGATGAGGGGGTTAGGTGGAAGGTTGGTAGGCTTTGAGGAATAGGTGAGTTTTGAGTGCTCGTTTGAAGGAGCACAGATTGGGAGCGAGACGGATGGAGCGAGGGAGGTCATTCCAGTGCAGGGGGGCAGCACGGGAGAAGTCTTGGATTCTGGAGTGGGAAGAGGTAATTAGATTGGAGGAGAGGCGACAGTCATTTGCATAGGGAGCGGGCAGGAGTGTGAATAGTGAGGAAGTTAGAGATATAGGGGGCAGTAGACTGGGAGAGAGCTTTGTAGGTGGTGGTAAGGAGTTTAAAGAGGATTCTGTAGGGGAAAGGGAGCCAGTGTAAGGCATGGCAGAGAGGGGAGGCAGAGGAGGAGCGGCATGAGAGAAAGATGAGTCTAGCAGCCGCATTGAGTACAGAGCGGAGTGGGGCGAGATGGGAGAGGGGGAGGCCAGTGAGGAGAAGGTTGCAGTAGTCAAGGCGGGAGATGATGAGTGCATGGATGATGGTTTTGGTGGCATCTTGTGAGAGGAAGGGTCGGATGCGGGCAATGTTGTGCAGTTGGAAGCGACAGGCTTGGACAAGGGAGTGGACGTGGGGGGCAAAAGAGAGGAATATATATATATATATATATATATATATATATATATATATATATATATATATATATATATATATATATATATATAATAAAAATATTTTGCACTCTCACACGTGGTGTTATGGAGCATATGTTGCATATATTGGAATAACATCTCATGTTTGTACTTTGTTAGAGTATAAGGCTAACAGCAGGTGATTAATGGTAAAGCTGCAATCCCTCCTATAATACTGCCCAAGGTAATTCAGTGCTGGCAAACACTTGGCAGGGGTAGATCCAGTATTGAGCTCTATGATAAAACGATGCACTGGGTAGTCCAGGCTCCTTTTCTTTCTTTTTTTTGTCATCAAGCTGCTCCACGTGCTACTGTGGTGTATTGTGTATTTGAAGGCTATAAGAATAGTCTCAGTACTGACTACGTCATATACAGTCTGCAGTGCCCAGCAGCACAAGTCACCGGATTTGATCATAGTCCAAAAATGTGTGTGTCCATTAAGGTTATTATGGGCGTAAAGCAAATAATCTCAGTTTGCCTGTTTTTTTTTATCATTAATAGAAAAAGACATAAATACTGTGTCTATGAAATTAAAAAAGCTTAGATAGTTGTAGAGAAAAATCTAAAATGAATGTTTGATCATACATCCACGTTTCATGTGGATTATCCTCTGTATACATTGTTACGTTATACAATTGTTAAATCATGGTATATGCAAATGGCTGATCTTTAATCACTTTCTGGTTAATGCAGCGTTTTACAAATGAAGACCATTTGGCTGTACACAAACACAAGCATGAGATGACTCTGAAGTTTGGGCCAGCGAGGACAGACTCTGTGATCATCCAAGGTAAATACAACCAGCCAGTGTCTTTTGCAGAAGGGTAGATAAGAAAAAAAAAAAAAAAGGAACCTGCTATTAACACTGTAATTCAGTTTATGACTACATGTATCAGAATGAGTTGCTTTGTCTGATTTCTATTTTCTGTTCTTTGTTTTACCACCATTTCTTTATTGTTTTTTCAGTGGGCAGACCACACTGATCACTACCACTCAATGCTTCCTGTCACCATATGATTGCACACAGGTTGAATGTCCGTTCTGTCCATTTAATATTTTTTTTGGTTTAAGAATAGTCATTTAAGGGGCCACGCGCAGGCCAGTTCGTATTAACAAAACAAAAGAAAAACAGCCAAATTGTTTGGCAGTATTGGTGTGTTCTGTTCACCTTCTGAAATATATATCCTATTATGTGTATACACTTGCTTGTCACACAGTCACTGTATAAGTCCTTTCTATGTTGTTGTTCTCAATCTCTCCTGTGTGTGTAGATCAAACGCCCACTCCAACACGCTTTTTGAAGAACTGTGAGGAAGTGGGTCTATTTAATGAGCTAGCCAGCTCTTTTGAACATGAGTTCAAGAAAGGTGCTGAAGATGATGATGACAAAAAGGTGAATAATGATAGATTTGTATAGAAGAATAACTATGCTATACAAATATGATGTGTGTTAAAAGACGTAGATCTTTCGGAATTTTGACATGTTAAAATCAAACTTGTTGTTTTGTGTATAATTAAATCTAATAGAAATGTGTAATGCTATTTTATAAAGAAAAAATGGAATGGTGAGGCCTTCTGTACTGTATAGAGTTTATTGTCTGTAGATAACGTCTCTAAACATAACTCAACACTGCAGATAATACACCATTAAAAGGAATTCAAATATTCGTGGTTTATGCAGTAATCTTTTAAATCCTTGCAATATTCTTGTTTTAATTGCCAAGAACATCTGTGAAATATATTAACGCAGCAAAAAAAAAAGGTATCGCTGTAAAATAGCATATAAAAGACTAGATCACTATATGTAAGATAGGTCTAAAGATCCGGTAATCCCTTTAACATATGGGTGCCAGGAATTTTCCTGATTCATCCTATTTTTTTTTTATGCTGATTTTTGTTTTGTTTTTTTGTAGCTTTTGATCTTTAGTCTTTTAAAATAATTTTAATTCTGTGTATTTATGAAGTAGTTACATGTGGCATATTTTGTGTTCTTGTCTATACAGAGTGCGGGACCACTGGATATGTCTTTACCTTCAACTCCTGACATTAAAATCAAAGAGGAAGAACCAGTGGAAGTGGACTCGTCCCCTCCAGACAGTCCGGGATCATATACAGAGGAAAAGGTAGTACATTCATTTTGGGTTACACACTTTAGTGGTGCCAAGGGAACGTTTGTGAATGGCAATTTTTAGTATCTTGTAAGATAATACAAAGGTCAAGCGTGCAGCACTTGTATAGTGTCTCCTGCAGATTACATGATCAATAATGTTTGATAACATGACAATGACTTTCTAGATCAAGGCTTCTAAACCTCTTAGATATACCCCCAAGCATAGGGGGCGGTTCCTAGTGCCTGGGGCACTGTATAATTGAGGTGGCTGGATCCTGCTCCTGCTTCACAGAGCTCTGCTTGAAAAGGGAGAGCTGCGTGCGCCTAACAGTACTGCACACAGCATTGCCCATGTATATTATGGGGATAGGAAGAGTTGGAGAGCAGCCAAGCACTGTCTAAAATTATAGCCACGCCCCCATGCATGCTGGTCACACCCACTGGCGGCGTGGTGTGGAAAACCCCCTCTACAAATCCTGTATTTGCCCCTGCCAAGCGTACCTTGTACAGATTTTTGGGTTATTTCCGCCTTTTATATTTTGCCGAAAATAACAGATTTCTCTGTTGGTAAAGGATAGAAATTAGATGGGGTACTCATAAATTACTGACAGAGACAAAAGTGTACATTTCCAGACATTAGGGTAACTTTGTATGTTGCAGATATGAAATGTACTTGAGAACATCCTGGACACTCAATATAGAATAAGAGTAAATCTTTATTTGACAGTTACCTGCAACAGATTAGCCAACATATTTTTGGACTTTAATCACAGATATTGAGTATAACATTATTTTGTATTAATATTATGCAGTATTACTTTGAACAGTATTCAGCAGTCTGAGTGATGTTGTTCATTATGTCACTCTGGTTAAGGTGCCACCGAAGCCGCAGGTCAGCTCTACACCCACTCCGACAATAGTACGTCCGGTCTCACTACCCGTCCATCTGGGATATGATCCTTTGCACCCTACACTGCCTTCACCTACATCTGTCATCACACAGGCCCCTCCGTCCAACAGACAGCTAGGGTAAGGAAGCTGTAGTTACATTGTTGTGTTCTGTCTGTTTATGGTGTTGACAGTCTAACCCTTAATAACCCCTAAATTCTCAATGTCCACCATTGTCCTTCTTTTTCTTTATTTTGATCTCCATTTTCGTGCTACCCTGTATTTCTCAGACTAAGCCACAGCTCTATTCCATGTACACATGTGTGTTTGTCTCTTTCATCTTTGGTCTGGTATACTTTGCCCTCCTGCCTGCATTTAGATAAGTTTTGCGTTCTGTATTTCAGTTCCCCGGGCAGCTCTGTCCCGCTCATGATGCACCTGAGCAATGGCCAGCCTGTACCCTTCCTTCCTGGCCCCCATGTACAGATGCAATCGGTTATATCGGTAAGGAGACCTTTGTCTTCTCTGTTGTGGTATGAACTGAAGTGAACCTTGGTATCGCTGACCTCTCTTGTTTCTGTATTGGCTCAGTTGGCAAGACCCATGTCATTGGTGCCCAATATCCCAGGCATTCCTGGGCCCCCAATTATTGGTGGTGGAGGACATATCTCTCCTTCAGGCCTTTCAGCTCATTCAGAGGCCAAAATGGTGAGTGCATGGAAACCACAAAACGATATAAGTGATGTTGTGATTGGCAATGAGATTTCCGTGATAAATACACTGCATTTTTTTTGTTTTTTCTGCAGAGACTTAAAGCCTCCCTTACACAGCAAGCGCCTTCTTCTCTAAATGGAGGGATGGCCATGGTAGCATCACGACCAGAGCAGAGCCAAATATTGGTCCAGCACCCGGATGCACCCTCCCCAGCACAGCCTCAGGTCAGCAGTCAACGAATAAAAGGACATTACATCAGGCAACAAGTTAAAGATACTGTCAGTTTGTAGATTAAACCAGATCAGCATTAACTCTTATTAGTGCTGAAGACACTAATTGGGTGGCCAAGAACGTCAGTATTGTAGGAGGTCACGTTAAATGAGGTGAAATATGATCATAATTGTACATTTATGATGGAGAGACATGAGTGATAAATAACATACATGTATGAGAGCCTCAGTTGGAGATAGAATGGTAATAGAAATGATTGGTCATCATTCTATGTCCTGCACAGGTATCTCCTGCTCAGCCCACCCCAAGTACTGGGGGTAGACGACGGAGAGCAACAGATGAGGATCCAGATGAGCGTCGCCAACGCTTCCTAGAGAGAAACAGGGCTGCTGCATCCCGGTGTCGTCAGAAGCGTAAAGTTTGGGTGTGCTCTCTGGAGAAGAAGGCAGAGGAGCTGACTTCTCAGAATGTGCAGCTTGGTGTAAGTGGTAATGGTACAGAGGATGTACTGGGATCGTGGTGTCCACACTGCATACTGACATTGTGTTTCTATCTGTAGAATGAGGTGACTCTTCTGAGGAACGAGGTGGCCCAGTTAAAGCAGTTGCTGCTGGCACACAAGGACTGCCCTGTAACTGCCCTGCAAAAGAAAAGCCAGGTTTATCTTGGTGAGTGCTACAAAATAAAAGGTAATCCCAGGCCTACATATGTGTTCCAGTAAATGATTCACATTTGCCATGTTTTCTTTTTTATTGGTAACTTATTGGGGAATCCACATTCAAATGGGATCTCTCTTCTTGTGGAAAACAGGTATACTCTGTCTAGTAGGTGTTTGGTTCAACTATTTTACTAATGTTCTACCATTTATCATGATGATTTTGCACCAGGTGGCATTGTCTTAATAAAAGCTATGACTTATGTATCATTTATGCCTCTGTAAAACGATCAGTGTGGCAGCTTTTCCAGCTCACTTAAAGTAACGTCAGATACCATTATGTGGAATTATATGTAACGGAAATGGATTTCTTGTACTAGTCCACAATCCGTAGCTTTGACTGTTTCCTGATTTGTAGCCTCCTCCTCTATGTAGTACCTTGCTGATTCATGGGTAATGTTTAGTCATTGAACAAACACCTCTTTATGGAAGGCGGTAGCAGAGGTGACAGCGGTAGGCTATAACCGTGTACTAGAGCAGTAACATGATATAAAAAGGAAATGTGAGGAAATATGATGTAAACCTGTAGCTGATCCCATGTTTAGGTCGCCTGATTACCAAAAAAGCAATTTGTATTATGAGATTACACAAAACGTTTCTAATGTGCCTAAACCCTGTCTTTGGGGACCGGTTTGCTTTAGATAGAAATAAGGTTTTCTGTAGGGATGTGCACCGGCCACTTTTGGTGTCTCGTGTTTTGTGTTTTGGATTCGGATTTGCTTGAGGTTTTGGGTTCGGATTTGTTTCGCAAAACACCTGACGAAAGGTTTTGGTTCGGATTTAAGGTTTTGGATTCGGATTTATTTTGAAAAAACATAAAAAGTGCTAAAAAAACATTTTTGTGTTTTTTTTTTTTTTCACTCCTATGCTATTATTAACCTCAATAACAATCATTTCCACTAATTTCCAGTCTATTCTGAACACCTCACAATATTGTTTTTAGGCCAAAAGGTTGCACCGAGGTAGCTTGAGCACATAATGCCAAAAAAAGAGGTACAAGATGGAATTGTTCTAGGCCCTCCCTCCCCCCCCTTGCGAGACTTGGACGACAGAGTCTCGTTTTCAATTTTTTGCGCGCCGGAAATATCCGAACAGTGCTCGGATCCCGTTCGGATCCGCACTGTTCGGGTGGGCTCGGATTAGCGGAATCCGAGCCCGCTCATCTCTAGTTTTCTATGCGTAATGCTGCTTTCGTGTCTATTTTACTAAAACACAATACAGTATCTTACAGTTTTGCCTTCCAACATAAGGGAGTTGAACTGTAGTAGTACATACGTGTAGCTATGCATAGCTGATTTCTCCCAGGATGGTGCAGGGATCTTGGCTGTCAGGGTGCTCCGTGGACATCATATGGATGACAATCTATTACAGGTCACCCGTCAGATATTTTCCTGTATACAGCTAATTGCTGATTTGTTGCTCTGTGGTGCTGCACATTTGCGCTTTGTAAATAGATCCCAGTAGAAGATTGCTGGTTACATGGAAAGTGGGGGAATAATTGTTGTTTTTCCCATTATCAAGTCTCTCTTCAGTGTGGGAGAGCCCTTGTTTTACTCATTAGACTTTGTAAGGAATTAAGGGAATATCCAATTGTTGGTGTTTCCTGCGGCGTTAAAAATATTACCGTTATTACGGTAATTCTAAGCCGGATTTCAGTTTGCAGCTCCCTGAGCGTTAAAGGTACCGCAATAACAGTAATTACGCGCACTATTACCGTAATGACGGCAATAGTGCGCACGCCGCGTTACTTTTCCGTGTAACGCCAACCATTTAATATGCCCCTAAGTGTGAGAGTTAAGTGTGCAGTAAATGTATTACAGAATGTGTGCCCGAGTCTATTCACCTGTACTGATATCCAGTGTAATGTGCTGGAATACATTGATTGTATTAGATTATGCAGTTTGTCATCATTTGAAAGTTAAACCAGATTATCATAAAAACCAGCAATACAAGACTGGGTGTGCCCATGTTCCTAGTGAACCAAGCTGCATTCTCCTAAACATTAGTGCAGCTCAGAACATTTGTATAGTTGACAAGTTTTATCAAAGTGACGTTAAGCCCGAGTGACCTTTGTCTTCTTACTTCGTGTAAGAGACATTTATACCCATGAGTGATAGGTAATTTTATGTGGGTTAATATTAGTTTCACAATCCCAGTTTGCACTGATGGTGGTTTCATGGAGATCTCTATTGTAGTTTGCAGTACTGTGCTTTATGTGCAGAGAATGTTCTGTGAAATATTGTTGTAGTAGTGTAAGATGTAAAGTGCAAAAAGTCATCCAATGCTGTTAATGATTGTTTCTTTCAGTCACTAGGGAGCTGGTAGAGACCTATTATATGGCAGCGTGCTTTGCACTTATGAATTGCACAGTGGTTAAAACATCCAAGGAAAGGGAGGATAAAATGATTTTATCAAAATAGATGTATGGGTTTTCTTCTACCTTAAATGTATGGAAAGCTTTAATACCATAACATATGTATCCACCTGTTGGGGCCTTTCCCTAATGAATGCTCATCAGAGACAGCTGAACTGGACTTGTTGTGCCTTTATTACCTATTGAATTCTGGCACCATCACACTGAGAGTCATTGGATTTGATAGATAGACATATAGATGTGGGTGTGAGTGTGTGTGTATGTATATATCTATATATATATATATATATATATATATATATCTATATATATATATATCTCTCTATCGCACACCAACAGCTACAAGTCATGTGTGTGAAGTGTTCCCTACAACTCTTGGATTGTAAGCCAAGTTGGGCAGGTCCATCTTTACCATCTGATCGTTCGTCATTGAATGTGATTAGTGTCATGATTCTCTATATGTACAGCACTACGTCACTTGTCAGCACTTTATAAATAAACGATAATGGTAATAATCTTGTAACTTGTTTCCTTCCAGAAAACCTCAAGGACAACTGTGATGCGACCGGCTCTCCAGGCCCAGTTTCCCAACACAGTTCATTGTCCTCTGCCTCCCCTAATGGTCTGCGCTCACCAGCCGAACACATGGCCACATCCGTGCTCACACAGATGGCCAGCCAAAGGACAGATGGCCACAGTCAGATCCTCCAATCACACGTCATCATGTCACCACAGTCACAGGCAGCCAGCAGATGATGTATCTCAGTCACTGGACCTAGAACTAATCAACGGGATGCCTCAGCCCCAAAGACTGAGTGGAATAACTAAGCCCCAGTACAGAACGGGCGGATATGGATTATAAATATATATACATATATATATTTGTTTTTAAAGTTCGTTAAAGGGTGTTTAGGGAGGTTTTTTTAATTACACAGATACCAAGTGATTAAAGCACTAACTTTCAGATCTCATCAGGTCAAATCACTAACACATATCCACACACACACATACAAAAACAGTAAGGGCTTTAAGCACTAATCAACACATTCATGAACACACACTTTACCGCACATTGTGTGGCCTATGGAGAATACAATTCTAAGGTTTACCATTTCAGTGCCAGCAGGGTGGGATTTTCCCTGGTGCTACTTGTCTGAGCACTTTCCCTGTCCTGGTCCATTATTGCAGCTTAATTATTATACCCCCTCCATAAGTTTCCTTTGATTCTCACTCCCTGGAAAAGACAGTACCATCCATTCTTTACCTGTCCATGGCATTTCAGAGTTGCTAGAAATTCATTGATTCATTACAGAACAGGCCTTACTGCTCAGTTGTTTTCCAATCTTCGATATTTTTGTGTCAGGTGAAGAACCCGAGAAACAAGTTCTAAATACTGGGGCCAGCCTGGTGCTGGAGGGACCCATGACACAGTACAGAGGAAAGCTGCGAGCAGGTCCTTCCACCAACGCGAGGAGGAGACACCGTACAATCACCCTATAATTGTTACTGCATAGCTGCTTTGTAGAGATCCCAAGCAGCCAAGTGATCAAAGTTATACCTGGTTTTAACTCTACTGGAGCAGTGATTACAATACTTCATGGAAACATTGGCTAGTCTTCCACCACTCTTGAAATACTGCTGATGTTTCTGCTTTAACCTCAAGGTTTGGTTTTTCTGCAGCCTATCTCAACACTAAATATAACCAGCGATGTAACCTCTTCAGAGCCTTCTCTCAGTCTTCCAGCAATCCCTTTCTGCGAAAACAGGTGACTTGTGACCTCCGTGGGTATTACCCGCCTGTGCCGTGAAGGCACCTTTTTCAGAGTCCTGTAATAATTAGTTGTGTGATAACTGGGGTAGGATTGAAGTCAATTATATAGGCGTGACTTTTTTTCCTCCATATACTGTATGTACCCTAATGAAGAGATGCATTGATATAAGATGTCCACTTGGCACAGTGAGATCGCCGGAAGAGGCTTCTCTGTGTCCATTGGAGTGCTGACTTTATGTGCCTCTTACATTGTTTTCAGTAACATTGTTGAAAGAGTCAGTTCTTAAACCAACTATAGTACTTTGATTGCTTTTTCTTGTAGCTGTTTCAGGTATTGTTCTATGCAATCATATGGGCCTTTATTGAGCTCTCTCTTCCATCCCCGCTAGACTTTGGGATGCTACATTATGACTTACTTGCAGGTTCACAAAGCAACATTAACAAAAGCACCACCTTAGCAGTTTCCTCAATCAACAGGTTTACAATGGATGCAGCGCTAAATATTATGTACACAGCCCTGCAGTAAAGACATCCCCTCCAGGCTTGGTGATTGGAGGGATCGCATATTCCTATAGCGATTGACAGATTAAGCTAGCTATTGTAACTTGCAGTTATTTAAACAGGGACATTGTGTACTATTCCTACTGGGACACACTACATTGTCATTATGAGTTATATTTACATTTTTACATTAACTCCATGTCAGATTCAACAAATATTGTCCTGTAACTTACAAGATCTGATAACATTAATAGGTTTTGGCAAGCAGCTAGTGAGCTCAGCAGATTCCATATATTGGGAAAATATTAACAATTAGGAGAGATCAGGAACAAAATAAAGGTAAGTGTTGTAACATAATGGTTACGGAATATCTTGACATTTGTTGGTTATGTTGAGTAGAGAACTTCTACAATGAAGTCACTGGGCAAATCTGTGTCTGGAGACAGTCACGTTTGTGCTGCTTCTACTATGAAGATGTCTTTGCCCCAACTTATATTAGTGTCACATGAGCTCATTGTAATCCTACCTGCCTTGGCCTCAGGCAATCAATGCCTTCTGTCTGCTTACATGTAGCAGATAAATAGAGCATGCATCTTGCATATGAACAGATTCATGTGTCAGCAAATGTGTTCGTTGTTTGAGGCCTTTGGCAAACACGCATGGACAGGAGCACCTGACTCATTTAAATTTTCTGAAAATTCTTTCTAAACTAATCATTGGTTTGGCCATATTTGATTTGCAATTGAATTCAGCAGCTCAGTCATTCACATTCACTGATAAAAACTATTCATCACTCTGATGAGAGTTCAGGTGTTTGGAGAGTATTTTACATAATATGCAAGCATAGGATGAAAACTTAAATCTAAAATGAAATCTGAATTTTGTAAGCATAGAAGCACATTTTCAATCTGTGCAAAGTGCTTAAAAATGCACCAAATTTTCAGAAGAAATGAACAAACAAAGTGTACCTCAAAGACACTGTGATATATAATAAAAATCTGGCAAACTACTTAAAAATAAATGCAGAAAAAGCCAAAATCATCTCCACTAAATAAGTTATGGAATGATAAACTACGGAGGGGACTATACGTGAAGTGATTACATACGGGTATGGACCTACAAGCGCAAATATCTTCATTCTTTGTACATCATAGCAGTGAATCATTTTGGTAAAAATCTGGTTTCTTTCGAGTACAAAGTTTACACCTTTTTTTACATCTTTCAGTGTGTTTGCTGGAGAGCGTATTGGCATATAGAGCAGAATTGTACAAATCTTTAACTAGAGCACTTACACACTTAAGGGATCATTTACACAAGCAGTTTAAGCCATGTGACTTATTAAATATTGTCATTTCTGTCTGTGAAAGATTCAGATTTAAAATTGTTTAGCAGTGTTTACACGCAATGCTTGTAAACATGCCTGAGTATTTTATAGATTAGTCTCCGTTTCTTTTATAAAGCTTTTATGTATTCAGAAACATCAGCAACTTAGGTCTGCTTTTAAATGCCAAAGTCCATAGTAGTTCTGTGGTGAATGGGTTCTGCTACCCTAATATATGTTCAATTCAAATTATTTCTGGCAAAGATTGAAACATGGGTCAAAAATGAATAGAAATCCCATATAAGTACACACAACTAATGAATATAAATAAATGCAGGAAATGATTTGTTAAAGATTTCAAGTACTTTTTGTACGACAGTTGCCCCAAAAAAGGCAAAAAACAAACTTGTGTAAACGAGCCCTTAGGCTTAATTTTTTTTTATTTTTTTTTTTTAAAGTGTCTTAGTGCTCACTTGATGCAAAACTATAAAGTGAAGGCTTTGTTTTATTTTTTTAAGGTGCAAAGTGCTGTTCATATTTAGCGCCTTTAAGTGTCTGATAAGTAAATATATTGTCCTCAAATTGATTTGCATCAGAGTCACACCAAAGACGCTTATTACTTTTACGTTTTTTTTTTTTGTTTTTTTAAGGAGTGCAATGATTGGAGTGTTTTACAATGTATGATTGATTTATAAGAACGCAGAACTCAATAAATGAGTCTAAATTCTGCCTGTTATGACAACAGAGATGGCAAAAAAAAAAAGAGAAACTGAAAATTGAAAACTTTCTAACGAGTAAAGACTTTTTAGTGGTACATGTAAGAGTTTGGAACGCTGGAGAGGTCAGCCACTCACCAATAAAGTGCACTTAGACTGTTTTGTATGGTCGTCCAGAATTGCTGTTGTGCCTATGCATTGTTTTGCTTAAACAATTTGCAGTGACCTTGCCACCAAATGAATATTTTGAATCCAAACCCTCCCCCTCCCCCCCCCAACCACACACACACACACATGCTTTAAGATCAGCGTCTGTGTTTTCAAAGTTGAGTACAGTAGAGATATTTGGATTACCATGCGAGGTCTGTACGAGTCCTTGCCTTAATTTGTGCCTTGAGACAAATGTTGTTTTACTAGATAAGTTTTATTGTGTCCACTCTCTTGATCCCCTTGGATTCGGCCTAGAATTATTAATAATTAGTGCCTTAGAACTTGTGTGATTTATTGTAATATCCTACCCAGATGAGAAGATGAGTGATGATCAGTTGTATCCTGACCATTGTGTGTGTTCTCACCAGGCTTTCACCTCACTTTACCTGGCCACAGACTGTATTGTGGATTTTGTCAGATTTTGACCATATTGTCCAAACATTGCTCTGTGTGTGGGCACAAAATGACCAGAAATCTCTATCAGAATCCCTATTTGTGTCTGCTGTAACATCCATAGTCAGTACATGCAGCCTGTATGTATATTCATTGTCATATCAGCGCACATTGGACCTTTGTGATCCTGGTATAAAGCCATATTAAATACAGATCCTGGCTGTATCTTACCCTAAGTGGGCAGCATTTTGGCTGCCTGTTCATTATAGATTGTTTTGTATAGCCGACTGAGCGACAAAACTGTTGTCATTCTTTTGTAACACCCACTGTATGACTACTCTAAAATGTCACTTTTACATATAAATTAATCTCATTATTTATAAAAAAAAAACTGTTATTTCCAACCAAACACCATTCTGTACTGATGAAGCCATGGTTGTAACCTTTGCCAGGTGTAACACAATATTGTTGATGTATCAGCGGTTAGTCATATTGGAACAAAGGCTGAAATAACACATCCTACGTAACACCTGTACCTTACTCTGCTGTGCCGTCGGCTTTGGGAACAGAAGAGTAGGGAGGTGCTGATTACCTTCATCTGTCCTATGTCTCATCTTAATTTCAGGACTTGATGCTCTTGGGCATACATATACTGACTTCAAAATTATAGAGGCACTTAAGTCCCCCCAGGACATAAAAAAAACCTCTCAAGACAAGAATACAATAGTAAAAGTGTACACTACAATACTTATGATGTTTTAATGATGAATATAATTATTTAATACTATAGCCATGAGTTTCCATTTCATTAAATCATGAACATATAGAGGTTTTAAATATTATTATTTTTTTTCATGGAAAATTAAGTGTTCCCATTTTGCACCCCTGTTGCTTAGAAGAGAAGAGAAGCCCTTAACCCTCTGAGCTCTTTCTAAATCCAGCTTAGTGTCTTTCTATGATGCAGAAAATATGTAGAACACATTTCTTGAGAATAGCCATAGACTTTAGTTTGGGGTGAGCAGATTACAATGGAAGCTTTTCATAGACTATATCAATTTCAGGTTCTCCCAGTTTTCATATGTAGAAGGGATCTGATTATTCGGTACATAAGCCACAGTGTCAACCATACAAATACTGTGTGATGTTCTGATGGGCTCTGGTTGGGAATACTGGCTCGTAGGACAGTGGTGTTGGTATGTATTTAGGCCTATAATGAAGTTCTGAATTCAGCATGGTTACAGCACGTGGGAGCTTTGATCTAAAGTATGTCTGTTAAATAAAATGTCTGCTGCAAAATAAACATTTCATTTTCCATGGTCTAGCGATTTGTGATATAAGCCATGTGCTTTCTTCTGTGCAATGCGAAATATGATGGTAAATCCTTCTACTGTAGAGAGCTCACGTCCCATATGTGTCTGAAATAGAGAGAAAACTTCTACAATGTTCTTTATTATGCTTACATTTTTACTTTGATCATTGTGAAAGTTAATACTTTGAATGTAAAAGAGCAAAACAAATCACGGCAGAGGTTGTGTGCCATGGAACGGCAGTGACAGTTACTGCATAGACAGAGAATCGGACCGTGTGATTTGAACCTAAAAGCCAAGCGGCTCCATCCCACCATTCACTGAAGCGGAAATTTGCAAATATACTGCCATTATCTCAAGAACTGCAAAAAGAAACCAATGAGAAATTGACGTTCTATTGAGAAGACTAAGAGATATGTCCTTGTTATGTTACTCAGGTACATTTCTTGCATTAATCTCTATACCTAAACGCATAAAATGCTGTATGTGCCCCTGGTGGCCAGGGGCTGCGGGTGCCATAGCACCATTTACCCATCTTCCAGAGACCTGCAGAGCAATCTACTCTGGAAGTGGGTGATTTAAAGGCCTTGTCCCTTTCACCCTTGTTGACACCAAATTAATGTTATGTGCCTTTTATTTTGTTAATCCTGTAACAATAAACTCTGTTACCAAGTACCTGTATATTGGCTGTGATACTTTTGTACTTTAATGGAAGAAGTTCATCAGTGGTGGGTTATAAAAGAGTTTCTGGGGCCTAGTTTTGTAGGAGGGCCCATCACTTTAGAATCTATTTTAAAGCATTAGAAAATCATTCACTATCTGTTCTCATATTTGTGGCAAAGGGCGAAATGGGTTTTATAGATATATGTCCTTAACACAATCTTTTCATATTCAAGCATCTGTTTTTCTAAACTACAAATAACTGATCATGTTATATTAAATGTCCTTCTTTTTTAAACTGTCGCACTAAACACACCTGGGTGTCTCAACATGTGTAATGCCTGGACCCATGCCATTCAGGAGATACCCACTTCCCTTCCCTGGTGTCTCATGAATGGCTAATTCTCCTGCAGGGGAGCTTTGACCTTGAGTAGCATCAGACACCTGGCATTTTAATGCTTGGGGGATGCCTGCTGTTTATTTCAAAATTAATTTGGGCAGAAGTTGCCTTTTAAAGTACCAATTTAGCCTATAGTGGATTCTCAAAAATGCTAGTTGGTGGCTTGACAAACCCTCGCACAATGTAGCATGTTTATTTTTTTAACTATGTAAAGGGTAGCCTATATTGCAACTAATGTTGCAATCATTGATTTTGTTCTCTGCATCATTTCAGTGTGACTTGTCCTAGATAATAAGAGGTGCAGATCATTTCAAACTCCTCTATTCTGTCATGGTATTGCAAGCATTCCATACTATTTGGAGGGTTACTGAATGCATCGGAACCTTCAGGATTTGTGACAAGGATGTAAGTGAACCATGGTGTGAAAGGCAGCTATCTGGATTTGTGATGGAGGTGTGATTGTTTTACAACATTACAAAGCTAAATAATTACAACACTGAACAGTACATCCCGAAAACATGGAGAACAGCTAATGTGACCAAAGGCTAAAAGCAATATCTACAAAATTATTAGAGCAAATGCTAATATAGCCATGGTAACAATGAAAATTATTGAATGTGTTGACTATGTGCAGTAGATATTATGGGTCTGATTCATTAAGACACGTAAATGCTGATATGTGCCGTATTTTGCGTAACATCGCTCTGTGCGTGCCCTGAAATAAAACATACGGCAGAGAGCGCAACAATGTCAAATTCATCTTTGAGCACAAAGGACCCTTACTACGGCCTACGACTTCATAGGCAGAACAGGGAGGGGAATGGGCGCGTATGCATGTAGTCATTGTACAGTAAGGGAGTGACCAGCTCTCGAGTGCATGCTTTAGCATCCGATTCAAGCTTTGGGCATCTCAAAGGAACGTGTTTTTCTATCATCACTTGCACCTGCTACAGGTCTGGTGTAAGTGCTGAATACTAGTGATGACGGCTGTGTATGCAGCTAGAACATGTGTTTGCAATCAAGAGCAACTGTAAAAATGCATTTTATGTACAGTAGACATTAATAACATCCTAATGTATTCAACCGAGAGAAAGAAATTAAGAAAAAAAAACAAAACGTATGTTTTAATGTTTAATGACTATATTATGAACAGGTGACATAAATAGAATTTATTTTTTTCGTCCGTGCTTTCTTTTGTGACTTTATATTACTCATATGTATTGGATGTATCCTGTAGTGTATTGTCTGTTCGAGCAGAGCAGACCTAGAACTGTATTCGTCCACGGAAGTATCTTTACATCTGCTCCTTGTAGAATGAGGGCAGGGATATGCCCGATTTTATGTACGTTACAAAAAAAACAAACGCACAGTGCGTTTGTTTTGTGTGTCTTAATGATTCAGGCCCTATATAAGAATTATAATGGTTCACCCAAAACAACTTTCATTCTCTTTTTGGTTTTACATGATAATATTTTATGCATTATTCTGGTTTTATTTATTACAATATTTTATCCTTTTTGACACACAAAAAAATTAATTCTCGACATCGCCAAAAGGTTGGGAACCACTTTCCATAGAAACATGTCTCTTACCAAAAAAACTCACCATGGACTCCACTCCATAACTAGTACTGATATACTGTGTGTCTGTGCAATATTACTGACATAAACCTACAGGGATCTGGGGTTGGCATGTATCAGACATGAACCTTTTAGGTCTTGTATGGATATAATTTATCTGTAGAGATTCTATACATTGATTCATATGGATAACCTTTGTAGAAGCTAGAATCCATTAAGTGATAAATTGTAGATTTTTGTTAGTGTACAATGGTTTTAAATATAACATTAGTACGACATAGAGAATTTGTTGTATATCCCAGTTCTATAAAGGATTATGTTTGATCACGGGGCTGAAAGCACTTTCTCATTGCCTTGTTTCATATATCAAATGTGCTCTCCTAAAATAAATGCATTTAATCATGGAACGAAGCAAGAGAAATTGTGTGAGGTTTTGCCTCAAGACTCCCCTCGGGCCAGACGTAATTCAACTGACTTTGTAAGTCTTAGGTTAAACAATATAAAAATGTAGTCAGATTGCATAACCACACAATCTAACCAAAGTATTTTTATAGTATTGACAGCAGGAGTTATTACAGTTTGTTTGCCTAGGCAGAGAAATAAGTAACATTACAGGTTATGCTGGTATGATTGTGTATCGTACCACTTGCAGAGTTCCTGTTTCTCGAGGAAGTGACTGCAGTGACGAAGGCTGAGACATGGGCTTGTCTGTAGAGGCCCATGACCCATCAGAGGTGCCTGCTACCCTTATCACTTATCTATTTCTGTGTAAACCATCCCGTGAGGGTCTGTCAGTGTTGGCTAACCTGTGACACTCCAGGTGTTGAAACTACAAGTCCCAGCATGCTTTGCCAATATATAGCAGCTTATTGCTGGAAGGGTATGCTGGGACTTGTAGTTTCACAACACCTGGAGTGTCGGGTTAGGCAAAAAGGACCATAGACCGTGTTGGCTAAGTTAATTGTGGCCCACAGGATGTGACAGGTCCCTGGGGAATAGACTGTACTTTCTGCCTTGGCTAGGATATATGTATAAGATTCCAAAGTCTTTTCTTTATATTTTAGATTCCTCAATGATTAAACTGAATTCTGGCTATCCTGGGAACCACAATGTTTGAATTGAAAAATCCTTCAACCATTATTTTTTGTTTCTTAATTATTTTAGGAATGTGTGACATTTGAATTGGGTCCTTTTAACACTGGCTAGATAGGCGTGAATCCAAAGGACTGAAGACTATACATTCTATGTGATGAGTGATACAATACTAGAGTGTGTAGTTAAGTGCACAGTCTTTCATGGTATATGCCTATATAATCCACATGGAGTCCTAAAACCTTTCGTCCCTCTCACTCAAGAGTCATGATTCTTGGAATTGTGACAACTCAGTGTCTGGCACAGTCTCATAGGAAGCCCGTTGAATATCTAATAGACATAGGGTATTGTAAGTCATAGAGCCCTTTCATTGGAGCTATAGACTTATTAGACCTATCATGCTAGTTAACCTCCTGCGGGAGTATTCTAGGTACCTCCTACCTTATGGTCCCGAAGAGCAAATCAGGTAGGAACCTTGTGGATTTGCCAATTGATTTTATTCAAATGAGAACAAGCTTTAACTTTGATTATGTTTTGGTTATTGTATGTGTTGCCTGAGGCTATCTGTGTGCGAAAGTAAGTAGTGCAATTGTAGCTAAGAAGTTACTGAAATATTTTATTCATAGGTTCGGTCCTGCATATTATTTCTGACTGAGGCACATTCTGCAGTGCCAGTAAGTAGAGAAATAGGTAAGGCTAGGTAAGCATAGATCAGAAATTTGATTGACGTATTACACACAAGCTTCAAGTAAAGGAAAAACTTAAAATGGGATTCTCATAAACAAAATGGAAAAAGTATGTACCGAGACAGGACTAAAATGGGCAGATGCCATACCTATAGTCTATAGGGTAGACATCAAATAGGAAAATTTGATTAAGACCAAGCAAGATAATTATTAGATTGCCATCATCAACTCCTGTAGCTCTGTTTGCTCTTGATTTGACTGATACAATAGTTCAAAACCAGTTTAAGACTTTGCTCAAATCATTAGGGGCATATTCAATTGTTGGCGGTTTCCGCCGCGGAAAAAGTATTACCGTTATTATGGTAATACTAAGCCGGATTTCAGCTCGCAGCTCCCTGAGCCGCGTTACTTTTGGCTGTAACGCCAACTGAATATGCCCCTTAAAGTCTTTCCCCACACAGGTGTGAAGATCACAGGGAAAGAAACCAGACCAACCATGGCACGCCATTGAACCAGGAGACTGGGTCTATATAAAGGTGCACAAGAGAAAATCTTCACTTAAGCTGGGGTGGATATTTTTTATTTTTACGTGTACATAAAAATGCATTGTTGCAGCCCAAGTACAGTACACCACCCCTTTTATGAAGTTTTATGATATTTCCTGATGGCAGAGGGCTCTTTCAGCAGGTTAATGTGTCCTGCCACACTGCAATAATTGTTCAGGAATGGTTTGAAAAACATGATAAAGAGTTCAAGGTGTTAACTTTGTCTCCAAATTCGAAAAACAAGTCTGAGCCATTTAATGCCCCACCTCGCAATTTACAGGACTTAAAGGATCTGCTGCTAACTTCTTGGTGCCAGATACCTCAGGACACCTTCAGAGGTCTTGTGGAGTCCATGCCTGAACAGGATAGAGCTGTTTTGACGGCAAGAGGGGTACCTACCTGTCAAGAAATGGGGTGCTACTGGACTGAGAACTTTATATTCATCACCCTTTTCTCACGGTTTAATGTACTTTTAATCCTTGTATCCTTGTATTATTATTTCATGTTACATTTTGCCCTGGCTATTACCTGCAATATTGTATGTATTAAAATATAGAAAGAATATTGCCAGATTATGTGAAAATAACAGGACAGCAGAAGTCATTTTGCTTGTGTTGGCTAATGTAATTACCATTTGTTTTAAATGTCCATTGTCATGATCTGTGGCTTAAGCTGGGTACACACTACAGAATTTTCCACCAACTTTTTATGCCGATTGATTTTGCATGCGATCGATGGTCCGATCGCTCGGTCCATGGACTGCATACACACTAGCCTTGTTTTAGACGATAAAGGGAAGAGCAGATGTCCCTTTAGCGACTTATTACAGCCATGTTATCGTGAGCAATAATTTTAATTACGTACACACTGAAGCATCATTTGTGGGGCATGTAACGATATACCAAAGACATTCGCATAAAGGGGCAGAGCTTTCACTATAGTTAACACCCAAAGCCGCATAAAAAGAGAAGGCAACACTGTCTCTTCATTCCTATAAAATAGAAGTTTTTTACCATACATAAAATTTAGAAAAACATTTAAGTGGTAAAGTGCAATGCAATGATTATTCCCTAATAATAAAATCCCTTCGTATGTAATGGAATCGGTCGCAGGGTTTATACACACTACAAAACGGAAACGAGATTGGAACGAAAATATTTTACGACCAACCAAATAAGACGACAATCGTTCATTGGGGCAGACTTTCGACCATCGTGTCACTACACACACTGACCCGACTTTTGAACGAGCGGTCGTATGTCGGCTGATTGAATCGATTATTGGACGAAAACCCTGTTGTGTGTACCTAGCTTTAGATGTGGTTTGTAATCAGAACAATGTCTGAGTGACTTGACATAGCGAGCTAGCAGCCCACGGTAATTAGCTAGATCAACAGGTAATCTGAGAGGTAATTAGGTTAGAACTTCTATATTATATGCAATGTGTCTTCACCAGGGCCGGATTAAGACACTGTAGGCCCCTGGGCTAGGGGTACTGTGAGGCCCCCATTTGTCAAGCGACTATTGCCTAATCCGATATTATTGGGGTCTCCCCAGTAATATCGGATTGGGCATAAGTAGTTTGAGCTGTGTTTCTTTTAATATACCAAATCAGTATTTTCAAAATGCCAAAAAGAAGTTAAATACAAAATTTTATTATTTTGAGACTATTGCGTGTGAATGCAAGGGAATCACTGTATACATGGTGATTTCATAATCCATTTACACATATTAAACTATATATTTTTTCCTCTTATCTTTTAGCCTTTTTGTTATTCATGATCTACCCCACCCCAGTCATGATAAGCTCCCAACAGTGCCAGCCATCCTGCTACAATGCTCTCCCACCCCTCCCCCCTAGTCATGATAAGCTCCCAACAGTGCCAGCCATCCTGCTGCAATGCTCTCCTACCCCTCCCCCCAGTAATGATAAGCTCCCAACAGTTCCAGCCACGCTTACAATGATCTCCCCCAGTGCCACTGTACCAGCCCAGCCCTCCTGCAATTATCTCCCCAACAGTGCACACTGTGCCAACCAAACCCCAACCCCCCCCTGCAAATATCTCCCCCAAAAGTGCACACTGTGCCAGCCAGCCCCCAATCCCCCCTGCAATTATCTCCCCCAACAATGCACACTCTGCCAGCCAGCCCCCAAACAGCCCCCCCCTGCAATTATGTCCCCCAAAAGAGCACACTGTGCCAGCCAGCCCCTAACCCCCCCCCTGTAATTATCTCCCCCACAATGCACACTATGCGTGCCAGCCAGCCCCCAACGCCCCCTGTAATTATCTCCCCCACAATGCACACTATGCGTGCCAGCCAGCCCCCAACCATCCCCCCTGTAATTATCTCCCCCACAATGCGTGCCAGCCAGCCCCCAAACCCCCCTGTAATTATCTCCCCCACAATGCGTGCCAGCCAGCCCCCAACCCCCCCTGTAATTATCTCCCCCACAATGCATGCCAGCCAGCCCCCAACCCCCCTCCCTGTAATTATCTCCCCCACAATGCGTGCCAGCCAGCCCCCAACCCCCCTGTAATTATCTCCCCTACAATGCATACCAGCCAGCCCCCAACCCCCCCTGTAATTATCTCCCCCACAATGCATGCCAGCCAGCCCCCAACCCCCCCCTGTAATTATCTCCCCTACAATGCGTGCCAGCCAGCCCCCAACCCCCCCCTGTTATTATCTCCCCTACAATGCGTGCCAGCCAGCCCCCAACCCCCCCCCCTAATTATCTCCCCTACAATGCGTGCCAGCCAGCCCCCAAACCCCCCCCCCCTGTAATTATCTCCCCTACAATGCGTGCGTGCGTGCCAGCCAACCCCCCCTCCCTCCCCTCTTGTAATTGTCTCCCCCCTTGTAATTCTCTCCCCCCAAAATAGAATGTACAGACAGCCAGCCCCCAGGACCGAGCTCTTACCTCGGTCTTCAACGCTGTTCTCCCCAGCTCACTCCCTGCTGCTTGCCTGTAGTGTCTGTTCCGCGGTGCTCATTAATCTCCTTAGTAAGGAGATCTCGTGAGAGTGAGACTGTCTCACTCTCACGAGATCTCCTTACTAAGGAGATTAATGAGCACCGCGGACGGACCATTGCCTGGCTGCAGCCTGCTGTAATTTCAGGTGAGTGACATCACCTGCTTCATTCAGTAGGAGTCGCCGACCGCGGTACAGGCTGTAGCGCAGCCGGCGGCTCGCTACAGCTTTCCATTTAAAAAAAAAAAAAATTACTTTCAAGAAAGGGCCCCACGGATGCCCGAGGCCCCTGGGCTGTAGCCCAGTTAGACCTCGTGTTAATCCGGCCCTGGTCTTCACAGTAATATACTGACTGAAATAGCATTGGAAAATGTAATAACATGTATCAATATCAATGTTGTATCAGTGTATCACAGACTCAGATTGTGTAATGTGGCAGATACAATGTGTCAAATGTCTTGTTGTTTCACGCAAGCGTGAAGTGTCATTCCATGATGTTATATTGTAACCCTTTGTTTAGTGTATTCAGCCAAATAGTTAATTGAGTCAAGCCATCATATATATATATTAGTATGTTTATATTCTATAATACTGTAAATAATAATTTGATATAGCGATACAAATAAACATAAATGATTAACAGAATACGGAGAAAGAGAGCTAAGCATAAGGTATTATGAAAGTAGAGATGCATTAATAAAATGCTTGAGTACACAACTAAGTTTTAAATCTGTTTTTCTAGAGAGGAGGCCTCTGGGACTGTGCAAGGCAGTGAGTGCCAATGAGCTTGGGTCCCAAATTACTTATCTTTTATGTATTGATTGTAGTCCGTGATCTGTGGATCGCAGTGAGTGAGTGGGAGTATAGGGAATCAAGCTGCTTCCAGTTTCTAGGACCATGAATATGTAGAGTTTTTAATGTCAATAAGCCAAACTTGAAACATATTCACCATGTTACAGGCAGCCATGGAAGGGAATGGAGAACAGTCATTATGTGGCAGCATTGGAGCAGGTTAGATAACAGCCTCGATGCTGAATTGTGTACTGACTGCAAGCGGTACAACTTTATTTTTCTTGGAGGCCCATGTAGATTGCTTTGCAGTAGTCAAAGTTTGAGGACACAAAACGTATTATTGTAGGAAGATCAAATGCCTAATTCTGGCTGTTTCTCATCTTAAAGAATGAAAATGTATCATGGCTGATACCTGGGGGTAAATGTATTAAGCTGAGAGTTTTCCGGCGGGTTTGAAAAACCAATCAGATTCTAGCTATCATTTATTTAGTACTTTCTACAAAATGACAGCTAGAATCTGATTGGTTGCTATAGGCAACATCTCCAGTTTTCAAACCCGCAGAAAACTCTCAGCTTGATACATTTACCCCCTGGTGTTTAAGCTTCAAGCTACAATCAAGGGCAATACCAAGATTCTGCACACGATCAGGGTTTGACAGCTCAGAATCCCAAAGTCCAGTTGGTTGACCCAGCTGCAATCTTGTAATTTGCTGCTGGGCTCCTATCATAAGAACCTCTGTTTTAGCAGGATTCAACATCAGCCAACTGGCATTCATCCATTCCTGGAGCTCAGACCGTCATTGAGGATCTTAGTACCAGGTGCAAAACATGGGTACAGTTGAGTGTTGCCTGAATAGCAGTAGTGATACAGGTCATGACCTCTGATTATTTCCATCAGTAGAAGCATGTACTGTATACTGCATATAGCATGGGAGGTAGAATAGAGCCCTGTAGAACACCATTTGACAGGGACACCAGAAGCTACACAGTCCATAGATATAGGTGCTTTATTATAATACCAAGGAGTACGGTATTAAAAGCTGCAGAGGGGTCAGGGAGGATTAGGTTGAACAATCTCCTCTGTCTCTAGACACCAGAAGATCATTAAACAGTACTGTTTCAGTACTACATTTTCTCCTGAATCTTGCCTGGAATGGATCATAAATATCATTGGTTGACATATGGATTACAGTTTTGGTTGCAAACACTGTCTCAAAAAGTTTCACTAGAAATGGAAGGTTTGATACCGGTCTATAGTTAGTCATGTAGTGTGGGAATAAAGCCTGTCTGCAAAGAGTGTTTATAATATTTTGTCAGGTACTGCATTTGGGCTGGGTCCAGATCAAAGTCGTGGGGCGCAACCCTCTGATTCCAACAATGTCTTCTAAATCCAGGGGGTCTGTTATCATGCAAGTTTTCCTCCTTTGCATTTCAAGTCTGCAACCCCTCTTTTTCAGCTTCGAAATACTTTAAATTAAGGTGCTTGGCGGTGTGGTATGCATAGTTATATACATACAGGAATCCATTTCTGCAGCAATATCCCTATTATGGAGCGGGACAAGAGAACAAGGCATCCATTACGTCCGAGAAATCCAGATTTGCTATCGGAGCCTGGGAAGTAGAACACACCTTAATGAACGATACCTGGTCATCTTCATGAGCAAAGTTCTATTTTGAGAAGTTATGACTGAGAACCAAGTGGGTGGTCTGATCAAATAATTGGGTTTATCATTATGTCTGAGACTTCTAGCCCAATTTTTAAAACACAATCAAGTGTATTCGCACTATTATGGATAGAATAAGGAACTTTTGTGTAAGCATTGAGCATTCCTTGAGCAGAGAAGGTCTTGGCCAAGGTGTGAGAGATTATCTACCCATGCATTGAAATCCTCCTGGATAAGCATCTTTGATGCTCCAGGACTACAATGAAACCCAAACCTGTAGAACTGTGTACAGAAATAAATGGAAATTAGCTATTTATTCCTAATGAGTGGGGCCCCCACCCCCTGCAGTCTTGTCGCGAACTGTTGATCACAGAGCAATTGGTTGGGACTGCAGCTTCGTCTAGACAGGTCTCTGTGATACATGCTAGAGCTGATGTTTCAATAAGGTCAGCAGTTGTAGCAATTTTGTTTCTTATAGATCTGGCGTTATAGGGGACAGGTATGATAACGCACACCAGAGGGCTTGAGGTAGGTTTTTTGTATATCAAGTGAGGGGTCTATGGGGATGGGGATCACAAATGAAGAACTCACAGTTCTGTTCCTCCAACCACCATGCCTCCTCTTTACAAAAATGCGGATGAGCAGGAGGCCAAGAAACATAGAGGGGTACAGATGGTTTATTGGCCTGTCTGTCGTCCACTGCAGCCCTGGAGAGTTTCTTCTTTTTTTCCTTTTTTTTTTTTTAAGTTGCTAAAGAAGGCTGTGATGATTCAACAGGATTTGCAGTATGTGGTGGGCAGAATAATGAACAAAGCTGGAGGTGTAGAAATACATTGCGTCATCAGTAAAGGAGTAAATGTGATTAAGATCAGACTGTGGTTTGTCAGTGATGGGAGAGGGGGATGATACAATTGTTCGCTCAAGCCTGTGTGTAATTCAAAGCTGATGATGTGCAGAGTCTGATTTATATAGGTGTTTGCTGTCCCTCTTTTTTTCTTTCTTTTTCTTTTTCCTTTTCCTAGGTATGTACTATTATCCATAGAGTATTACACAAACCAGAGTGAGTGTTCTATGCTGTTACTGACTGAATGACAATAATACACCATAAAGCAGGTTTGGGGGGGGGGGGAGTAGTCTTGTGGAAGAGTTGTGAGAATCCTTTCCTGTTAAGTGGACATTCCTCAAGAGCCATACTGCAGTCAGCGTGCCTAGAGGGAATCTGCTGGGTCCTATGTTTTTAAATATCCATTTCCTTGAAATGCAGGAAGTCAGAATACTGTACATTAGTTTATTAATACAAGAAAGGGGAGTACAGAGTGCTGGATGCAGTGTAGAGCTGAATGGTGTCTATACTGATGTGTTTGATGGAACCAGAGAGTGACTTTTCCACAGTATCTTGCCTTATGGTATTCAGATTTGGAGGATATTTAGGGAGATTTTGTAGTAAATTGTGTTTGTTTAAGCTGTATTATGTAAAGGCAGGTGATGCAGACATTTTGGGTGTGCTCAGTAAATACATATCACATAACATGTTTTATTAATATATTGATATCAGCGGTAACATATGGACATATATAAATCACAAGAAAATAAACTTTTCACTCCCTGTGGTCTGGCACAAAGTCAGCTGTGTGTTATGTTTGCCTCCTCTGCTGCAAGGAGAGAGAGCTGCTTGTGTGCTTGAGGTTTCAAATGCTGGTGAGAACACATGCCTGTGACAGCAGAAGCCTGTTAAGGAGTCGTACAGTGACATCAGCGACCAGGCCTGCATCATAAATTGTGAGGCCCAGTACAAATGTAGCCCTCGGCTATTTATCTCTCTCTCTTTTCCTGTCCACACCTTTCCCTTATTGCGCTCTTCTTTTTATACTCCCATCTGAGTTCTCTCTTTTCTTCCCTGTTCTGTCTTTTCTTTCTCCCTGTTCTCCTCCCCCAAGCTTTCTTTTCTTATGGGGCCCAGCAGAAGAAAATGGAGATCTTTCATTACTCACCCTGTCCCTAGACGCCAGCTGAGATCGACACTGCTCCTTCCTTATCTTCAGGCTGCAATCAGTGTGCTCAGGCCAATCAGAGCAGTCACACGTAGCCTACAGAGCACCGTTCAGACAGGATTCCAATCATCACTTCAACATGGATCTGATCTTATTAGCAGGTTTGTGTCTGCAAGCTCCCAATGATTGGTCTACATTTCCAGCACTGCTCTTGTTGTGTATGTTATATGTGGCTGCTCTGATTAGTCATAATGCTCTTGTGCCTTGCGGGCCTTGTGCACTAGGAATTACATCAGACCTGGGGGATCAAAAATGGAATCAGGGCCTGGCAATCCATAAGCCTATATTGCTAGACTTCTATGTTTATTATTAGCTCCCTTGGCTTGGCAACTACTGTATGTATTTAAAAATACAGTCATGGCCAAAGGTTTTGAGAATGACACAAATATTATTTTTCACAAACTCTGCTGACTAAGTTTTTAGGATTGCAATTTGCATATACTCCAGAATGACATAAAGAGTGATCAGATGAATTGCAATTAATTTCAAAGTCCCTCTTTGCCATGACAATAAACTTTATCCCCAAAACAACATTTCCACTGTATTTCAGCCCTGCCACAAAAGGACCAGCTGACATCAGGTCAATAATTCTCTTGTTAACACAGTTTGACGAGGACAAGGCTGGAGATCACTCTGTCATGCTGATTGAGTGAGAATAACAGACTGGAAGATTTTAAAAGGAGGGTGGTGCTTGAAATCATTGTTCTTCCTCTGTTAACCATGATTACCTGCAAGGAAACATGTGCAGTCATCATTGCTTTGCACAAAAAGGGCTTCACAGGCAAGGATATTGCTGCTAGTAAGATTGCACCTAAATCAACCATTTATTGGATCGTCAAGAACTTCAAGGAGAGAGGTTCAATAGTTGTGAAGAAGGCGTCAAGGTGCCCAAGAACGTCCAGCAAGCACCAGGACCGTCTCCTAAAGTTGATTCAGCGGCGGGGTCGGGGCACCACCAGTGCAGAGCTTGCTCAGGAATGGCAGCAGGCAAGTGTGAGTGCATCTGCACGCACAGTGAGGCGAAGAATTTTGGAGGATGTCCTGGTGTCAAGAAGTCCAGCAAAGAAGAGACTTCTCTCCAGGAAAAACATCAGGGACAGACTGATATTCTGCAAAAGGTACAGGGATTGGACTGCTGAGGACTGGGGTAGTCATTTTCTCTGATGAATCACCTTTCAGATTGTTTGGGGCATCTGTAAAAAACGCTTGTCCGGAGAAGGAAAGGTGAGCGCTACCATCAGTTCTGTCATGCCAACAGTAAAGCATCCTGAGACTACACAACCATGTGTGGGGTTGCTTCTCAGCCAAGGGAGTGGGCTCACTCACAATTTTGCCTAAGAACACAGCCATGAATAAAGAATGGTACCAAAACTTCCTCCAAGAGCAACTTCTCCCAACCATCCAAGAACAGTTTGGTGACGAACAATGCCTTTTCCAGCATGATGGAGCATCTTGCCATAAGGCAGAAGTGATAACTAAGTGGCTCGGGGATCAAAACATCGAAATGTTGGGTCCATGGCCAGGAAACTCCCCAGACCTTAATCCCATTGAGAACTTGTGGTCAATCCTCAAGAGGCGGGTGGACAAACAAAATCCCACAAATTCTGACAAGCTCCAAGAATTGATTAGACAAGAATGGGCGGCCATCAGTCAGTATGTTGCCCAGAAGTTGATTGACAGCATTCCAGTGCGAATTACAGAGGTCTTCAAAAAGAAGGGTCAACACTGCAAATATTGACTCTTTGCATAAACTTAATGTAATTGTCAATAAAAGCCTTTGACACTTGATGCTTTTAGTTTTACTTCAGTATACCATAGCAACATCTGACAAAAAGGTCTAAAAACACTGAAGCAGCAAACTTTGTGAAAACCAATACTTGTGTCATTCTCCAAACTTTTGGCCACGACTGTACATATGGAAAAAAATAGCCTCATCACAGAGCTGGTGTTTATGGCCCTCATATTTATTAAAATATCAACACAGGAACAGCCGTTTCGAAAAACGTCTGTTCCTGTGAAGTGTATCACTTACTTTACACATCATCTTCTCTTGCGGTCCTTTTGCGACTTAATTGAATCCCTGTGCGCATGCGACAACCGAAAAGCTATGCCACAGGGAGGGATCACATGATCCCTCCACACATGCGCTGTGCAGCTCTGCTCTTTGGAGCAGAGCTGTTTTCAGTGAAAGTTTTCAATTTTGTTAATGTATGCCAGCTTGAGCTGGCGTACATTAACATGATTGAAAACTTAATTTTGGTCATTGGTAAATAGCGTTACTGAGCAGTCCCCATACACTGTTATGGGGAGTGCACAGTAAAATGAAGCAGCAGCGCAATGCTGTGACAAATCTGAAAATTGCGGTTAATCCCCGAAAAACTCTGTTCGGGGATTTAAGTGGGAATTTAGGTTTAATAAATAGGCCCCTAAATGCTATAATTCTTCAACCTGTAACCAGGTTGATGTGCCTGGGGGAAAAGAAGATGTAGCAGAGATTTATGATTGGCCTCCAAAGCAGCAACAGGCAACCTGTTACACTGTAGGGGCTGCATCGTCGGCCCTCTAGCCGTCAAAAGAGCCGTATGTTGCCCTTAATCTCTGTAATAAATAATAACAATACACTTAATCAAAGAAAGATGCACCTATCTGTAATAACATATCAGCAGGCATTGTGTTACAAGCTATAACAAATCTGACAATGAAACAGGAAGGAGCTGACAGTCACAGCTGAAGGTTTGGTGGGCTGTATCCTAGGGCTGCCTGTTGCCCATCTGTTATGTTCTTGCCCTTAGATTTGCCCTCATTCAAGATGGCTGTGATTGCCTCATGAAGTTTCCATCTTGGATCTCTGATATGAACTTGCCCTTACAATAGCCCTTATCCAGGATGGCCAGAACTGTCTCAGGAAGATTCCATCTTGGATCTCATTTCCTGTTTGGGCCTAGAAAAGGCACTTCCTGTTATGCAGCCTTTGCTCGAGTATTGTGTTTGTGTCTGAACCAGATGCTTCCACAGAACCTTGCTTCCTTGTGATTTGGAATACAATTACTTGGTACCTCTACAGGATATTTATCCTGTTGATACTTTGGACTTGCTTGCTGGACATTTAAGATTTATTTCTGTTTCAAAATAAATCCTGTTTACTACAGTACTACCTGGCTATTGGGTTCCGTTTGTAATACCAGAAGTGTGACACCATCACTGCTCCAAAGGGAACTGTGAGTGTGTCAGACAATGAACATAGGGGATACATGTAATGTGTATTATTAAATGCACAGAAGGAAGGGGTTGTACAATCCAGTTTGTGGGCCTAAGATTTAGATTTATAACTCATAGATAAAGATGTAAAGTTACAAAACTATGTTGTTTTATTGTCATAACAGACATCCTGTTCTAATCTGTGTGAGATCTTTGTTATTATTGCAGAAATCTAGAAATCGTTATTTCTGACCACATAGGCACTAAAATACATGCATTTGTTACTTCTGCTTTTGTATGTCTGTCCCTGGTATAAAAATGATTGTGTTAGATAACTGGTACAAGAGCACTTCCTCATAATAATGTTTACTGTCTAGCAATGTATCCTAAATCATTTAACTATGGAATAAAGCAAATTCTTATGAACTCGCACCCGCAATTTCCTCCTGTGTAATGTTTACACTACACAACTAAACTGACAAAGAGTTGTGCTAGTGTCACATATCACTGTGTTCAGCCATCTGACTACAATAAGCTTCTGCAACATCTTTTTAATAGGTACATCTGCTTTCCAACACTGCAATACTTTTGCTATACTCAATATACCATGTTCTTTCCCACTGATGATAATGGAGAGTTGCAGCTACAAAGTCACACCTGGGAATACTTCGCTCCTATTTCTGTCATGTCTAAGAAAAGGATTCCCGGCAGTTGCATCTTGTTCAGGCGATGTCTGGACAAGTCGTCCACGTGATTGGCATCATACCACACTATTATTTGCAGCCCTTATAACTTGGAGCTGCCACAAAAGTTGTTTCTGTGAACCGCCCCGTTTGACAATTCCCTGTTCACTTTTTGTTTTGTGCTTCAGGAAAGTTGTCAGGCCCATAGTCAGCCAGCAGCAGACAGGCATGTACATGCACTTGTGTCCCCTCTTCTGTTTAGTTTGTGTTTAAGGGCAATTAATGTGAGAGCATTCGCAATATGATACCAGCAGATTAAATTAGGAGCTGTCATGGAATTTGACACATGGTTTGAGAAAATCCTTTAGAAAACAGACTTCTGAGGTTGTGTATCACAGGGGCGATCGGGCTTTTCAGAAAATATTTCCTCCATAAACCTAAATACACAAGGGTTTTACACAAAAATAAGATTATTCTTTTTCTCTCTCTCCTGCGTCTTGCACCAAGGCCTTTATATTTGCTGACTGCTTTTAATACCTTTAAATACAAAAAATGAATCCCTCATTCTCAACAATTTCAAGCTTTCAAATTGCACAAAACAAAACTCTGAACCAACGAGGGAACACAGACTTCATAGGCCCTTCTCTATAATGTATGTTCTGTTGCAAAAAGCAATAGCGTAGATATGCAATATACCACATATGCACGCCCAGCATAGGTCTCTTCTACATTGTGTGTTTTATTTTTTATTTATTTTTTTTAAAAAAAGAAAAGATTGTGTCACGATTCTGTGCGAAAGACAATAGTGCTAGCTGTAATGCACACTCTTGTCCACATGATGTCTCCCTGCTACTGAAAATATTTGATGTTTTATTGGGTTGATGAAATAAAGGGTGTAACAGTGTTTGCCATAAAATAAAAGCATACTATGATTCTAGGGGACTTTTACCCAATGACGGGGACGTGTGTCCAGTGAGTGGGTGCTATATGCATCTGCCACTGGTGCATGAGGCAATGCAGGAGTGTTTTTAGGCAAGGTGTGGCAGATTACAGATTGTTTCAGAAGCACTAGGCACTCCCCTGTATAACTTGACAATGTCCCCTTCAGAGGGATGCCAGCTTTTTTAACACACTCATTTTGTATTACATGCACACATACATAAACACACAGCACAGCAAGACCCGTCACTCTGGCCCTGGAACATGGCGCTGAAAACTTTCTAGTCAGCTAACAACCAATATTTAAACCAAAACTGTACGAGGTAAACTGCTCTTACCCCTTGTGTGATGCATGTTACCTAACTTAACCGAAAATAAAAACACGGACACGTTCATTAAATTTGGCAAAAGAAGGTCACAAGTTCCTTATCTGGTGGCGGCAAGAGCAAAGCAGTCAGTTAACAACCAATCTTTAAACCAAAACAGTGGGAGGTAAACCGCTCTTACCACTGTACGAAGAATGAAATCTTTACCAGTGGCCAGTACTAAATCTGGCATCATCATGACTGCTCCCCTTCTGTACTCGACATTGATGTATCCACCCAAGGCAGGTCAAGGGATCCTCCACACGAACGGTAGCAGCTTTGATCAGTCACTGATTGCACCGCTCTCTTGCCCACAGGAAGGACCCTTTAACAGACTCCCAGCCCGCAGCCAAGACATCCAACTAATGACCCCAAATGCCTGTATAACTGCATAATGAAAATCTCTAACCCATCTGTTAGATGGACACCATCAGGTCTGAACAGGTGCAACAGGTTAACTGTAATCCAAGGGTGAGCTATCACCATACCTCCTAAAGAGACTACCACTCTGCCTGTGGCCTTGTTCGTCTTCCGGCAGGTTTGTCTGAATTATGGGAGCAGAAATGGGGACCCTCCAGGACAACCGTGGAATCATATGGGACCAACATAACTTAATCATGGGCCACCGTTTGTGCATTGCCCTCAAATCCTCTCTCTCCTAACTAATTCTAAGGATTTGTATCGACCTAAATCATTACCGCCGGCATGCACCACAAGTATGTCAGGAGGTTCAGACTTGATTTTTTCTGACTCTATTAAGGGCATGAGTAAAGACCATCTAAGGCCACTTTTCCTGACCCACCTGATGTCCACGGGCAAGGAAATGATGACCATTCATGGGCAATGTTGTGCCTAGCCACTCAGAAAACATATGAGTGCCCCATAACCCATATGCGAATCGTTCGGTTGAGAATACCTGTGACAGAAGAATATGTCTCATTACGGCCATGTACATAAATGTGCTCGCTTTAGCTTGTGCTAGAACAGTGAATACGATAATGGGAACTGACCTCTAAACACAACATGATGTCATAATAACTCTTCTGACTGAAATCTACAGCGAGTATAAACACCAAGTAGATACATGTCTCACCATAGGACTGCTTTACCATAAATCGACCATTGCATAGCAGAAGGTCATATCCCACAAAGTGTATCCTTGTTTCAATGCGGGACCGCTTTACCAAAAATTGACCAATATATTCTCGCTATATATGGAGAACCAAACCAAGCAGACCCTTTCTTACTTGGGATATTTTATCTTACTATGTTCTCTTAAGCAATAGTAACAGTAGCCACCGCCACACAAGCTGGCTAACAGGCTAGGAGGGAGTATGTAGTGGGGGTGGGGGACGGTAACACACATGAAGGACAGAAAAACTCGACACCAATAGGCAATCAGGCCTTTATCCAAGGAGAAACGGGAAAAATCCTTTCATGTCCTCGCTAAAAGCGACAAGCAACTGAGCCCTGGGTTCAACGCACTATTTAAGAGCTCTTAAGTACACCTGGGTTTAGAACCATCTCTCTATGTCCCCCACTCTTTTAGGATTGGGGCGGCTACTGCTGTGGCTGAGAAAGGCGCCTCCGCCTCAGTCATACAATCACTTGGCCGTTGGAGGTCGGAAGCTTACAAGAAATACATACAGCCACAATCAAAGAGACCATTATGGCACAGTTCCAGCATCTGCTTTAGCACATGAATAATCTTCAGTCCATCCTGAATATAAACAATGGCCAACACTCATCCAAAGTTACAGCATTTTCTGTAAAATGAATCAGCAACTTGCAAATAGACCCCTATGGTGGGGCTATGTGATTTGTTGTCTTTTCAGGTAATAAAAGATATTAGTATTATCTGGAGTCAGCCCAGAAAGTTCTACTGCCTTAGTAGAACTGTCCATTAAAGCATTTCCTTTTGAGGCATCGTTTGTGAGAGTAATGTGAGCAGAGTATGGTGTTGATGGCTGTAGCACATACAGTCATGGCCAAAAGTTTTAAGAATGACACAAGTATTGGTTTTTACAAAGTTTGCTGCTTCAGTGATTTTAGACCCTTTTTGTCAGATCCCTAGGCACTGTCCTATCCTGGTTATCATCCTACCTATCTAATCGCTCCTTCAGTGTTAAATTCTCTGGATCCACATCTGCTCCGCTTCCTTTATCAGTTGGAGTTCCACAAGGCTCAGTCCTAGGTCATCTGCTATTCTCTATCTACACCACTTCCCTTGGAAAACTAATAAGCTCCTTTGGATTTCAGTATCATCTCTATGCGGATGATACACAAATTTATCTATCCTCTCCTGATCTTTCACCATCTGTGTTGTCTCGCGTTACTGACTGTCTTTCTGCCATTTCATCTTGGATGTCTCTCGTTAACTCAAACTCAATCTTTCAAAAACTGAATTAATAATATTCCCACCCAAAAACAGAAGCTTTCTGCCTGACATTTCTATTTCTGTTGATAACATGACCATAAATCCCACCACGCAAGCTCGTTGCCTAGATGTTATCCTTAACTCACAACTATCATTTATTCCCCACATCAGCTCCATATCTAAATCATGTTACATACACCTAAAGAACATTTCCAGAATACGCACATATCTCACACAAGACACCGCAAAAACCTTAATTCATGCACTCATCATCTCCTGCATCGACTATTGCAATTCCCTCCTTACTGGTCTTCACAAAGTCAGACTTGAACCCCTACAATCTATTATGCACCCAGCGGCTAGATTGATTTTCCTTGCAAACCGTTCTCCCTCTGCTGAGCCACTCTGTCAGTCTCTACATTGGTTGCCTGTATTTCAACGAATCCAATATAAAATTCTTCTACTAACATACAAGGCCGTCAACAAAATTGCACCAACATACATTTCCTAACTTGTCTCAAAATATCTCCCCACTCGACACCTCCGTTCTGCACAAGATCTGCATCTCTCTTCCACTCTCATCACATCCTCCCATTTTTGGTTACAGGACTTTTTCCGGGCTGCACCCACTTTGTGGAATTCCCTCCCTCGTACAGTAAGACTTTCCTCTAGTCTCCAAACCTTCAAGCGTTCTCTGAAAACCCACCTCTTCAGACAAGCTTATCATATTCCTCAACCACAATCTTAATCTCCCCTATTACCACCCTCTACACAGCTAACACAAGACAACAACCCTCTGACCAACATTGGTACACACACAGCCCACTCAGTACTTTTACCATGACATTCTAGCTGGTCTAGTGTGCAATATGATGTAGCACATGCCCTTGTGTTTCAAACTCCCATTGTCACATAGATTGTAAGCTTGCGAGCAGAGTTCTCTTACCTCTCTGTCTGAATGTATTACCCAGTATTGTTTTATTAATGTTTGTTCCCAATTGTAAAGCGCTACAGAATTTGCTGGCGCTAAATAAATGATGATAATACTGAAGAAAAATTACAAGCATTTCATAAGTGTCAAAGGCTTTTATTGACGATTGCATTAAGTTTATGCAAAGAGTCAATATTTGCAGTGTTGACCGTTCTTTTTGAAGACCTCTGCAATTCGCCCTGGCATGCTGTCAATCAACTTCTGGGCCACATACTGACTGATGGCCGCCCATTCTTGCCTAATCAATGCTTGGAGTTTGTCCACCTGCCTCTTGAGGATTGACCACAAGTTCTCAATGGGCTTAAGGCAGTGGTTCCAAAACTGTGCGCCGCGTCTCCCTGGGGTTCCACAGTGATCGCACAGGGGTGCCTCGGCCAGGGCCAGTTGTAAGCAATAGAGATGGTCACTGACCCCCGTGTTTTGGTTTTGGTTTTGGATCTGGATTACCTTTGTGTTTTGGTTTTGGTTTTGCCAAAACCACCCTTGTGTGTTTTGGTTTTGTTTGGTTTGTTTTTGCAATTTGTTAAAAAATGTTATTTTTTTGGCCTAAAATAACTTAATTAAGGTATTATTTTGTACCTAAATTATTATTAACCTCATTAACACTAATTTCCATTCATTTCCATTCAATTTTGACCACCTCATAGGTCACAATTTGATTTTCATACACTTTCAAAGAAAAATTGCTGCAGTTCTTGCCAGTGATAAGAAAAAGGCCATTGTCATGCCTGGGCATAAGACCTAAAATCCACCTCTTAAGTGTGGAATTATTTTTACACATATCCTGACAACAGTTGTCTAGCCATTTGTAGCGTTGTTAAAGCCTTAACCATCTAGGATCCTCATCCATGTTACGTCATTTTTCAGCGAGTTCATGGAAAGCTGTTGGGAAAATCAGAAAATTAGGTTAAAAAAAAGTAACAACAAGCAGTCCAGCATCATCTACCGCCATTCTCTCATCTACATCCCAGCACCTGCAATCTACACCCCCAACACTTTCATCATCAATATCCCCAGAAGCAACAATTGACAGTTAAACAATCCTTTGCAAGAGGAAGCAAGTATGAAACCTGTCACCCAGTCACAAAGCGGATCACAGACGCCCTGGGTACTATGCTAGTATTAGATCTGCGTCCAATGTCCACTATTCATACAGTTAGTTTAAGACATTTAATTGAGGTGTTCTGTCCCTGTTAGCAAATGTCATCACTATACCATTTTACTAGAAAAGCTATTACTCACCTGTACCAGAAGGTTCATAAAATGTTTAATATTGGGCTACAAAATGGAATTCTACACACTGTACACTTAACCACAGATATGTGGACAAGCGTAACTGGGCAAACTAAAGATTATATGACTGTGACAGCCCAGGTTGGTCATTCGCCTTCACCAGCAGGGACAGCAGCAGCATGTACCCAAGAACGTCACATTTTTCAGAAGTAGGCTACTCTGTGTATCAGCGGCTTCACTAAGAGGCATACAGCTGACAATCTGTTACAAAAACTAAGGGATGTCATTGCAACATGGCTAATCCTGCTTGGACGCTCCTGAGGATATGTCATTTCTGATAACGACACCAATATTGTTCAAGCATTACAGCGGGGTGGAATTCCATAACATTTCCTGTTTTGCTCACACAATCAACTTGGTGTTACAGAACTTTTAAAAAATGACATGCAGGAGATGCTGTTTGTGTCCCGAAAAATTTAGGGTCATTTTCTGGTTTCTGCAAGAGCATGTAGGAGAATGCAGCAGCTGCAAGAAGACTAGCATTTGAGGGGAATGTACTTTAGTCCAGCGAAGTAGTCACTTGTGAAGAGAGTGCAGACATGGTTAGCTTGAGTCAAGTGATTCCCTTAATAATACATTTTGACAAGGAGCTACAGAAATTTAACATATGAAATAAAACAAAGTAAATGTGCTAAATATATTTTAATTGTAGATTAAATACGTAATTTTCTTCGCCAGGATCCAAGAGCTATTAACATCTTGTAAGGACGTCTTCTCCTTCAGTGTCTCTGGCAACTGCTTGTTGGAAAAAAATGGCTTTCCCAAGACACCCAGTGGTGATGCAAATGAGTCCGCACAACATTTTGATATTTGCTCTGCTCTAACAGAATTGGCCAAAAATCGTGATAGCTCTGCCCTAAAATGAACTACTAATTCCATTTGGAAGCCCATTATCAGCAATTACATTATAGCACACTGGGGAATATGGGACACCCCAAAACACTTGTATTGTAAAATATTCAATAGATAGTGCTGCTAGATAATACTTTCAGCACCAGAAAAATTGTTGTTTCACACTGGGGAATATGGGACACCCCAAAGCACTTGTTGTGCAAAATATTCAATAGATAGTGCTGCTAGATTACACTTTCTGCAGCCAGAAAATAGTTTCTATAGGAGGGAATATGACACCCCAAACAGTTGGTAATGTTTGCAAAAATGCCTCTATCCTCTTCTCTTACTGCTATAACAATTGCAATAAGAATTGCAAGAATAATTGCTGTGTCCCTGCTCGAATTTTCCCTGCTCTAATGTTGCCTGTGGCCTAACCCTGCTCTCTCCCTCTGTCAAATGGAGATGGATTGCTGTGGAGGCTGGTATTTATGCATTTCAAATATCACGAGAACTGAGCTCTGAGATCCGACAATGTCACAATGATGTTTTGCCTCGATTTCGAATCCGAATTGGCGCGAGAGTACCGAGCCTGCTTGGCCTGGTACTCGGATAGGGGAAGTTTGGGTTGGTTCGGATCTCGGGGAACCGAGCCCACCCATCTCTAGTAAGCAAGTCAGGGGACTACTTGGTAATTATTTTGGCTTAGGGGTGCCTTGAAAAAATTATGGAGACCCTAAGGGTGCCTCGAACTGAGAAAGTTTGGGATCCACTGGCTTAAGGTCTGGGGAGTTTCCTGGCCATGGACCCAAACTTTTGATGTTTTGATTGCCGAGCCATTTAATTATCACTTTTACCTCATGGCAAGGTGCTTCATCATGCTGGAAAAGGCATTGTTCATTATCAAACTGTTTTTTGATGGTTGGGAGAAGTTGCTCATTATTCATGGCTGTGTTCTTAGGCAAAATTGTGAGTGAGCCCACTCCCTTGGCTGAGAAGCAACACCACACATGAATGGTCTCAGGATGCTTTACTGTTGGCATGACACAGGACTGATGGTAGCGCTCACCTTTCCTTCTCCGGACAAGTGTTTTTCCAGATGCCTCAAACAATCTGAAAGGGGATTCATCAGAGAAAATGACTTTACCCCAGTCCTCAATAGTCCAATCTCTGTGGCTGTTGCAGAATATCAGTCTGTCCTTGTTGTTTTTCCTGGAGACAAGTGCCTTCTTTGCTGGCCTTCATGATACCAGGTCATCCTCCAAAAGTCTTAGCCTCACTGTGCATGCAGATGCACTCACACCTGCCTTGTCCTCGTCAACAATCTCACCTGTGTTAACAAGAGAATCACTGACCTGATGTCAGCTGGTCCTTTTGTGGCAGGGCTGAAATGCAGTGGAAATGTTGTTTTTGGGATAAAGTTGTCATGAACTTACCTGTTCCCCGCTGCGCTGCGCTGTCAGCGATGTCTGGCAGCTGTGTCTTCTCCGGTGGGTCAGCGCTTTCCTCTGATCGCGCCCCCGCACTTCCGGGTTCTCCCAGCGGCAGGTCAGGTGACTCCTGGGCGGGGAATTCAAAACTCTATATCTACTCTGCTCTGACACGCTATCTGTGTCAGAGCAATGTGTTTCCTGTTCCTGGCTACCTCTCTCTGTGTACCTGATCCCTGTGTTCCTGCTTCCTGTGTGCTCCTGCATTCTCTCAGACTCCTGTGTACCGACAGGCTGCGTCCTGACTATCCTTTGGCTTATCCCTGACACCGTGTATTGGACTGATTCCCTGTGTACCGACTCGGCTGTGTTTCTGGCTATTCTCTGGACTCCTCCCTGGCACCGCATATTGGATCATCTCCTGTGTACCGACCCGGCTGTGTATCCGACTATCCTTGGACTCATCTCCAGTACTAGGCATACGACAGATACCGTGCACCAAACCAGCGTCCGCTCCAGTCGACCAGACCCTGGATTTCACGGTTAGTGTGCTTAATTACTTGCACTATCCTGTCATATTTTCCGCTGTCTATCCATCACTTAGTACCTTTTCCTTACGTCAGTAGGCTAACCTGGGGGCCGCGACCTGCGGTTCTTCGGCAACAAAACCCATCATACCTTGCGGTGGTTCTTGGTGAAGACCGGAAGGCCGTTAGACTCCGCGCCCTAGGTAAGCCTGCGATAAAAACTGACTAAGGTTCCCAAACCGTAACAAAAGTTCATTGTCATGGCAAAGAGGGACTGATCACTCTTGTATGTCATTCTGGACTATATGCAAATTGCCATCATAAAAACTGAGGCAGCAGACTTTGTGAAAAATAATATTTGTGTCATTCTTAAAACTTTTGGCCATGACTGTAATAGTCTACATAAAGTCCATTATTAATATGCAACCTGCTGATGTGTGATCAACTTTTTGTTTCCTTATCAGTCCATAATCATGGGCAACACATGTCTGGGTATAAACTCTGTTACCTCTGACTAGATAGAGGGTAAGTAACCACTTGCAACAAATTTGTGCTGGGAACAGACAGTATAACCAGAAACAAAGGTTCCAGCCTAATTACTTAAACTGCACAATCAGCATACAAAGTAATGTTTAGGTTTTGTGCAGACCTTTAGGTCTATTTTATTCATGGGAAGTAATATTAGAAATGACTTATACGGTAATCTCCCATTTATTCCCTTGAAAATGGTAACAAAGAAGCTGTATTAAGCTAACATGTCTGCTGTAATCTGATATAATAAACTATAGTCTGTGTTTATCCTTGTTCTTCTGTGTCATTACCTTTAAGGCAAAATGTGTTTTTCATGACAATAAAATGTAAATGTTTTTGTTATTGGCCATGGCTGTTTAAAAAGCTTCTAGGACCAGACTGGTAGAGATCTTCACCTATAGCAGCCGCCTTGCCCATAGAACTGGTATGTTCGGATGTACTCGGATGCCCCCAAGACTTACCTCTATAGTACTAGAAGCTTATCAGAACAAACCGTGGCGCCATGTAGAGATTAACCGGAATACTGGAGGCGGGTGCTGTTGGTATATAGAAGCGCTTTGCTCCGTCTCCTTCGCAGCGCCGGTGCTAGGGTTCACGGCGCCCTAGGCAAAATTTCGCCGCCAACCCCCCGCCGCAAACACACTAAAAAAATAAGTAGATTTTACTTACCTTTTCTTTCTTTTCTCTAGCTGATCCGCTCCTTCTTCACACAGGAGGCGGAGTGATGCATGCTGGAAGGGGAGGGGGGCGCCGGGAAATAACTACTTTCACACTGTCTGTCAGTGACAGACAGTGTGATTCTTCACCGATGCCTAAGGTTGCCTAATGGGAGCGCCGGGCCTGCTCCTTCGTTTCCTAGGTTACCCTAATCCCCGGTGGTCTAGGAAGAAATGGGAAGTGGTGCAGGACGCCTATATCCAAAATGCGCTACTGTGCTTGCCCAGATCCCGCAAACCGGAAGTTCAGCTTTCGCGCTACTTCCATCAGCTCTTTACACAGGGACAGTCGCAGTTCTAATAGCTGCGTGCCGCATGTAATATAAGTACCTCAAGGGGCCCATAACTGTAACCGGAGGCTCCCCACTGTATATCCATATAATATAGAGGAGCGTCTGTGCCCACAGTAATACTGCACGGATGTGCAGCATACAAAAGAGTCCTGCCTGCATTTATATATCTGTACTGAGTGCACTACCATCTGCATATCTACATACAAGTGTGTACTGTATAACTGTATTGCCTGCTGTACTACAAGTACTGTGAGTAACTGCATTCATCTGTTGTTATAATCTTTAATAAACAGCAACCTGTTTAAGCGTTGGGGCTTAGCATCCACATTAACACTGCTGAACACCTTTGTTAACATCAAAAGGTATAGGCCACAGATACCAGAGACAGTCCAAAGGTCATGGGTCAGATGCGAGCAGGATAGCCAAGGGAGGGACAGGTCAGGGCAAGTAGAAAAACACAGGTAAACCAGAAACAGGCCAAGGTCAAGGCACAGGAGTTCAAGCAGTGTCCATATCAAGCCAAAAGGTCACAACAGGGAATCATTACAAGGTAGCAGGAGATACACAAGAACAGGGACATACATTGCTGGTCAGCAATGTGTGCAGACACAGAGAACGCTATAACTGGCAGGAAGGCTAAGCCATCCCTGCCTTATATACTGACATGCACCAATCAGAGAGGTGCGATTCATGAGGCCCAAATAAGCTTCGGCTGGCTGTTAATTAAAGCACTACATGTACTCATCCGGCTGTCCAGCTGGCTGGGGCGTGGCGGTGAATGCAGAGCGTCCCAGCCGTTGCCATGGTGACGGCCAGGACGAGAAGAAGGAATTGACGTCCCGATTGTTGCCAAAACAGCCAGGACACGAACAGAAGAAGTGAGCCGTGGGTCGCCGTGGCTCATAACCGTTTTAGAGTAGCCAACCAATCCTAATCTTGAGAAAGGCCCATGCTTTATGTCATGTCCTAAGTATGGAAGATTAGGTAGGCATAATTGCAGGTTTTCTTTAGAGGTTTTAAAGAGGGATGAGCAGTAATGCAGCAGTATCAGCAGAACTAAGATCCTAATCAAGCCTGTAACTATTTTTACCTAGTTTTTTTTTCAATTCTTTATTTATTGTGCACAATCTAATAAAATAAAAAAACTAAAAAAGCATATGCAATCAAGTAGATATGGTAACAGCTTGTCCATGTTTGAAAATTATTAGGGATCATACAGAACAAAACAACAATCCCAACGTATGAGGCTTTAGAAGAGGGTGAAACTGTATTGAACTCCTTAGTAGTGTATGAGGATGGTGGGTGGGTAATAAGAGGGATTGGCAGGAGGAGACCTCTTCTGATAAAGTAATAGGAAGGGCATTTCCAATCAAAAAATAGTGTAATTATTATTATATTATTGAGGATTTATGTGGGCAACCCTTAATGGTCTAAAGATTAAGAAATTAGGAATGATTACGGCAAAGGAAGTTAGAATGTTATGAGGGATTTCTTCCTTCTATGATAAACTATGTGGTCAAGACTTGGCCAAACTTGTATTCTTTGTCATTTTAAATTGAAAGTGATCATTTCCATACATTTTGAATAATGTGTCTGGGGTATTGTACGATCTGTAATATAATTTTTAATCAGTTTCCATTATTGAGGTAGGGATTTTGGAATTTGTCATTTTTAGTGCTGTGATCCTGCCCATCCAAATGATAATAAGGGATCTCTAAGCTTGTAGAGACCATGGAGAGAAATGAGATGTGTGAGAGAGAGAAGGATATTATCTGCAAAAAGGGGCTGATGTGAGTGAGTTCTCTGTACAGCGCTGCAGAATTAGTGGCGCTATATAAATATCTGCTGCTGATGATAAATTGCCATTTTATTGCCCACCTTCACTCCATGTACATCTACTGAATATCTAATAGTATCTAGAGGTTCTATCATCACTGTGAAAAGGAGCAGAGATAACGGGTATCCTTGTCTGGTGCCATTGAATATTTACCATTTGTGATTAGTTACCATAAATCATAACTTCCGCTGTGACCCTTTAGTAAGTCTCCCGACCATTCAAAGCCTTCTATCGTCATATTCATAAACTTCCATTAGATTCTGTCAAACACTTTCTCAGCAAGTGAGAGATTTGTAGCTGGAAACTGTCTGCCGTTGATTATATGAGTCAGATTGATGATTCATCTAGTGTTGTCTATCCCAAGGCCCTGAGGTAATGCCCACCTGGACACAATGGTCTAGTAGTGTGAGGACTGGGTTTAGTTCATTTGCTTCTATCTTAGTGTACAAGTTAATGTTCTTGTTTAGGAAATATATAGATCTATTATTACAGACATGTTTGCTTTATTTATGAATCGTTACTATGTGGGAATGAAGCATAGAATTGGGAAGGTGTGTTCTCTGAAGTGCAGCATTACACACGTGGCAGAAGTCTGTGACAACATTCCTGGAAGTAGGCTGCAGAGAAACCATCTGGGCCTAATCAGTTTCAAATGAGGGGATCTAACTTAGAGAGAAGTGCAGAAGTTTCCTCTAGTGATTCTGCCATGAGGAATTTCCCTTGAAATGCGTAACACCAACTGTATTTAATGTAATTAGTGTATAATATAGACATTTAGGGTTTATGTTCTCTTCAGTAGGATTATGGGAAAAATGTCCTGAAATATTGAGTCCTCCAGTGTGAGAGTTTAATGGTTTCTAGTAATAGTCACCGAAAAATGGAGAAGAGTACTACTATTGCTAGCAGGGTCGGATTAAGGGAAGGGAGGCCCCTGGGCTGAGAGTACTGTGAGCCCCCCCCCCCCATGAATTTCCCCCTTGTGAGCTTACCTCCTTCCGTTGTTCCACTCCCTGTAGTGCTTCGGCGGGCGCTGTAATCTCCTTACTGAGGAGATCTCGTGAGATTGAGACTATGACTCATACTCTCACGAGATCTCCACAGTAAGGAGATTACTGCGTGCCGCGTAAGTGCTACAGTGACAACAGGCAGCTAACAGCATAACATTTGCTGTTAGCTGCCTGCCATTCTCCTTGAACAAGTGACAGTTCGGAGCCGGGGGCCCCGATCCGATGAATGCCGGCGGGCCACCCAGCTGCCCGAGGTCCCTGGGCTGTAGCCCCTTTAGCCCTATTGTTAATCCGGCTCTGATTGCTAGAGGCACTCCTTGGGTATCATTCAGGATCTGTTACGTAAATCCACATGTGGCCTAACACAATAACTATGATACAATTTTTACTTTTATTACTTGCCAATAATTTTTTTTAAAGTGAAATATTAAAATGAGTTGAGCAAGTGAGGGATAATTAACATAAAACACATGATTGTACCACATTACTTAATAATCTGAATATTTTATGTCAGGCTTTTATGAAACAAAAATGGCCATTATTTTAAATATAAATGATCTAATTCTGAAAATTAGGCCAGGATGCTTCATTTTTATTTTTTATGAGTTATCAATAATTGGCCAGAATAATTGTTCTATTATCACTTAGTTGTTTTTAACATGATTTATTGTAAAATCATATGATAGTAAGATAAGTGCATAGGTTATTGTTTTCTCTAACAAATATCTTTGAATAATGAGGGCTTTGAGATGGTGGAATCAAAACACACTGACATGTGACGACACGGTGTCTTACCACTTTAACCCACTAGATGGACTCTTCTACTAAGTCGGGCTGAGTAATTAGGAGTGTCAAGATGTGTAGGTTACAGATACAATGTTGCTCTATGTTATATTTAATAATTGTTTGGTGATTGAACTTGCCATGAAATATCTCCATTGATCTGCTTGTTTTGCTTTTTACACTGATGAAATATGAAAATAAGAGGAATGACATGTTAATTGTTCACAGTATATTAACCTCCTCTTATAGCAAGTAGTTTTTCTGTTGTAGAGATATCAAATTATATGATGTTAGCTATTTTACTATAGTAAACCCATAGTTACGTTTATTATTTCAATTCAACTCCATATTTATCAGTGCAACAAGCTTATAATTTCCTATTGAATTATCTCAAAGGTATAATATATTAGGTGTCTAGCGTAGATAGTAGATAAGTGAAACATTTGTGTGTATCTAGCAGAACGCATAGCACCAGTAGTACACTGGCTGGCTAATAACTATTTGTAATTTTTATTACGCATGTAGACATTGGATGAGTTGCCTGTACATTAATAAATTATTCTTCATTAATTTAATATGTGTTTATCTCACTCAGCATCATGGCGACACTGTTACGCTCTAGTGTACGTTTCACATAATGCTTTTTCAAAGTTATTTTTTCATTGACTGTTACAAAATACTACTTAGAGAGGACCCAGGTTCATAAAAAAATATAAAAAGAATCAAGAATCATTTAATATTGTACTTAAGGGTTTAATATTGTACTTAAGACTAACACTTTTCTTGTGTGGTGGGTTTTCTTCTTTTGCCTTATTGGTTTCTAGGAATATCATCTTCTGTTGGAAAGTAGTGTATATAAATAGCTGCTGGTGATGATGATGAAGAAGTAGACAATATCCTTAGTTGAAAACCATTTCTCTATCACTGGGGTACTTATCAGAGACACCAGGACCGGCCAAACCACAGATTGTGAGCAATAGATGTGCATCCCAGTTTGCAGAACAAGTGTTTCCCAAGGAGGCTGACTTGGTTTATGGATAGCTTTTTTTACCATGCTGACCCATGAGAAGTGCCCTAGTGCGTATGAATCACACATGGGCAAATATTTTGATAAAAACAGAAACACTTTTATTGTAACACAAAACAGACTATAGCACTTTTAACTGAAATGTAGCAGGGTATCACCACACAACCTTCACAAAGTGAGATGTATTCTCTGATCCACAGGAACTGTTCCAACTAAGTCGCCCTCCGATCTTCGCTCCTGCTGGTAGGACATTTACTGTCCAATATATATCATTCCACTTTTGTCAGGCAAAGAAACAAACGCCGGTGGAGATTTACAGTCAAGTCTGGATGTACTAGATGCAGGTCCTGGTCAGTGCAATGGGAGCTGTAACTCCTATACGGTACTGTCCAAGTTAAGTCTCTCAACATTGGGGATGAGGATCTTTATTGTCAGACTCCCACTGTGCTGGGTGCTGTGAGATATCAAGCCCTGGCCTATCTGGTAGTTGCTTAATGACGGGACTGGAATCGATTGGCTCTCGTACCGCACATAGTCAGCAGCCACCCACCAGCACCATTAAGTTCAGCTCTGGGTAGTCTGGCTTTGGTATGGTTCCACTTGTCCATACAAAGGAGCATAATAGCCCCAATTTCTCCTATCTGACTGCCAGGTTTAGTGCAATGTGGCCTAGTGTAAGAATTCCTGTACGGTAAAGTGCTAGAGGATCTCTCAAATTGTTTCTGTGGCACCAATTGGCCTGGGAACCAAGTTTGGCTGGGTAACAGTAGCCCTTTTAGGGGAACATGTATGGAGACATTTAAGAACACATAATCAAAATAATACAATTAACACACACAGTATACATGACAATGGATGCCAAGTTAGCCTAATCTTTATTCTGATAGCCAAGCACCCTACTCTTGACACATTCCTCTACCTTCTTAAATCCATCTGGAGTATGGTTGTCCTTCTTCTAGGTGAGTGGTGAAGGCTGGACAATCTGGGAATTTGGAGTCTATTTCAGGTATTTTCTGAGAAAGCTAAAGGAGGGCCAATCCCCACCTAAACAACCATCTATTGTCCTCAGCAGTTTGATAGAGTCGATTATGGTGTCAGACGCCGTCCTGCTTCTGCCTCTAGACGGGAGCCTGCCTCCCTGCAGAATCGGCGTCCCGCTGCTTAGGTATGCTTTTGCCGGTTTATTTGCATGCGTACGCTGAGCTTGGCAACTGTTGCATAGCAACGTGACACTGTTCCTGTTTGCCATCAGTACACATGCACAAGACACCACGGTCCGTCGCCCTGCGACTAGCCGGCGATTGGTTGCGGTTTTCCCGCCGATTGATGCACCTATCAGGGATCTTTCTCCTATATCTAAGGAACTCACTGACGCCATTTGCTTGCCAGAGTATTTGGTATTCAGCCTTGCTCCAGCGTTTGTTCCTGTGATATTGCTTATTGGATTCTGACCCCAGCTTGTTCCCAGGGCCATCTTAACAACATTATGAGCCCCCGGGCAAAGCAGTGCACCGGGGCCCCTAGATATAGATATAGATATATAGATGTATACAGATACAGATATAGATATAGATATAGATATATAGAGATAGATAGATGTACTTGCTCAGTGACCCTTGTAGGTTTTTTTTGCAGGTTTTATTCTTTTGCAGGATTATTTATTCTCCTTAAGAGCCGTGCCTATGGGGCTTACTTGCCCGCGGGGCCCCCGGTCAGCTGCCCATCGTGCCCAATGGAAAAGATAGCCCTGCTTGTTCCTGACTTCTCCTTTGGTTCCTGATTTTGGCTTAGAGTGATTATTGGTACTGACCCAGCTTCCTGACCATTCTCCTGCTTCTGATTTGGCTATATCCGTATCTCTGGTTCTGACCCGGCTTGCTGACTATTCTTCCATCCTTCTCCTGGTGGGCCATCACTGCTGCCTCAATTGTTACTTCGCTAGCTAACTGATACTGAGGGCCGTGACCTGCATGTCCCTTGCAGCAAAGTCCATACCTCCTTGCGGGGGTCCCTGGTGAAAACCAGCGGCGTGTTAGACTCCGCACCTCAGTACTCAGTAGCGCCAACTGCTGGCAACTATCACCAACTCCTCCTTGTGATTCTGACATATGGTGAGTAAGCTCTGCGAACTCCTGATGGTATAGGAATGGCTTTTAGTTCTTGAGTGCCCATACAATGGCAAGTGTAGGCCATCTCCCAGCTTACTATCTGGGAGAGGTATGTCCCTGATCATTTCCCAATAGTCTGTACTGTAGAGGTTATTTGGGAAAGGGTCAGTCTGTTGGACCTTACTAATTTCAGTCCAGGCTACCTCTCCAAGTCTACATGTAAGTCAGTTGCGTTGGTCGGTAAAATGCTCACTAGATTCAGGGAATGGAACAAGTTTGGTGCCTGGGCTCCCAGGGGCAGTCGGTGGAGTTTGGTCTCAGTGTTGGATTTAGATGAAGGTCATGGCTTTGTACAAAGGGCTGGCCAGCCTTGTCCAAGGTCACTTCTGGTAAAATCGGGCCAATGATCCAAACATATGAAGTTTCACAATATAAAGTGCTAGAGGTCAACACAGTTTGTTTTTGTGGCACCAGTTGGCTTGGGAACCATGTTTAGTCAGGTGACAGTAGCACCTTATCTAAACACAGTATTGGATATGTTTAATTTTCACTTCACGCAATGAAAGTAGTATGATTTCCCAATTCAAACACTATATGTCCCTAGCAGATTTAATGATCTTACATGGAAACTACAATATGGATCTGGTCAAACACTGAATAACTCTGTATGAAATGGATCGTCTTGTCTGCAGAAAGTATATCTTCAGCTCCCCAGTACCTGTCCTGACGGTTTGAGACCTGTGACAGATCCTGTTAACCTCAATTCACTCAGGTCCTTATAGGATGGTTCAAACATGTAAAGAGTAATGACATCACCCACCACATGTTTCTACAGTGGCTATCACATGTATAGGCCATGTATAGCCGCAGACGTGTTCACGGCTGTCACTCTCCCAATGTACAGGGTCCCCTAATACACATTCATCATACCAGCATAGCCTGTAACGTTACCTATCTCCCCAGAACATGTCATTACTCCTGCTGTATCTACTAGGAAATCACTTCTACTGAAGAATATAAAAAGAATGTATCCAGAATGAAAAACAATCTGATCAACCCAGACTTCAAATGTTTGTTGAGAATGGTCACATTGTCCTGGTTCCCCTGTGCTCGAGTCATTCTGCATCTCACTTTTGACACCCAAAATGTCATGGAATTTCCCCTCAGAAGGAAATTTGTGGTGTGAACTGATCAGAACTTCCTTGAATAAATTAATTAACTTGGAATAGTACATTTGAATTGTAACAAACATGACAACGAAATACGCTCAATGCAGTCATAAAAACAATGCTACAGAAACCGAAGAACAAATCCATGTGTGGCAGTACATGTGTTAATAAATAGCTCTAAAATGCTGATTTAAGCAATATTATAAAATACAATCTTACACAAATTAGAATACTATGTGTCTGTTACTTTACACATATCAGTTTGCATCCATGGTTTGTACACTGAAATAAACCCTTTACTCCTCTATTTCCCTTTTTCTTTATATATGACACTGCTGCCATGTCTGATTTTATTTTGACATGACAGATGGCCAAACATAGATGGAGTCCCCCAAATGGGTTGGTAAGAGACACTGCTCATCACTTTGGCATCCATGGTTAACTATACACAGCTTTTTGGTACAAGAAAATAACCCTTTCTCTTACTCTCGTAGATACATACACACACATGCTTGTAAAAGGTTCTCAAGAGACACTGAATAACTCTCATGTATGAAACGGATCATCTTGTCTGTAGGAAGAGAAACCTTTTCTCTTATCTTGTTGGGAAGAGCACCCTTTCTGCCAATTTAGAATATATCCATTATCTTTCAACAGACGATGGGTAGTAAGCATAACATTTATTTTAAAGAGGTCGTTTTGGGGTTTTTTTTTTTTTGAGACAAAGGATGAAAAAATATATAAGACCCCTAATGCATTCTGAAGTCTATAATGTGTGTCCACCTTCTTAGGTTGGTCTGTGTTTGCCATATTTTACTCCCCTCATCAGTAGGAAGCAGCAGGAGCTTGGATTAATGAGTTCAGACAATGTTTTCCAAACCTCTAGTGTCCAGTATTACTGCTCCATAGCCCACGGCAACTGCATCACCTCATTGTGATAGGTGTAGAGTTGGGTGGTGGTGTTGCCTTCCCTATCCATCCATGATAACCTTGTGTGTTCCGATGCCTTTGTGGTGCCCTATAAATAAATGCTAACAATAATATTAATAATAATGTCACTTATATCTTATGTATACCATTCTGTTTCTGAAACTTACACAAGTACAATCCATTGGGCCTAGATAACCTACTTCTAATTGTATTATCTGCAGTGATTGTGCATGTGGGAAATGTTGACTTACCCTATAAACTTAAGAGACTTCATGTTACTCTACAGATTGTAGTATGGTGCTGCTCCAGCAGAGGTAGTGTATATTGTTACTCATCACAATACACTGCTAATATTAAAATAATGACTACATCTTCTTTTAAAAATGTATAATTAAAAATGTGGGCATATTTTAGACTTAACTGGTCTGATAACCCTCTGTTCCCATGCAGAGAAGTAATAAAGTTGCTTTTTGTTTCTGTAGGCATAAAAACCTGAAGAAGTTTTAAAGCGGTGGTAATCGTTTTTACGATTACCACTACTCCGACATGGAGAAACCCTACAAAGAAAATCCGAAATTATGAAAAACCGATTGGAAGATAAACTAAACCTTCATCCCGACGCTGGAGATCTCGATGGGAGAACCGAGCTGACAGCAAGTGATTCCGATTGGAGAAGTGTTCGGCACTGCAGGCTGACGTCATGGCTGCAATGTGGGGACCCCTAAGGTCGTGTTTAAACACTTAACCCAACATTGCCGCTTTAAATTTCTATTGACAGACGTCGCAATGATGTCACCCTGCAGTGCCGAAACACTTCTCCAATCGAAATCACTTGCTGTCACCATTGTGCCCCCATTGGAGATCTCCAGCATCGGGTTAAGGGAAGTCTGTTTTTCCATTGGTTTTTCATAATTTTGGATTTTCTTTTGTAGGCCTTCTCCATTTCGGAATATTGGACATCGGTAAAGCATACCCAACCCTTTTAAAGTATATAGAGTCTAAACCTAACAGTTGTCCACACAGCTGATCAGACAACTGCCATGGCTTTTCCAACCAGCTTTGTTGAACATTGTTAAGTGCAGACTATACTTTGGAACGTCTTACGGTAGTAGAAGTAGGTACAGCAGTGTGCTATCATGAAAGGTTAAATAAAAACAGAAAAGAAAAGTAAGCAATAATGGAAAGGATTCTAATAGCAAGGATTTAAAGGAAAGAGATGTCTCTTACGCTTTTGCTGCACTGATTAACTGTGACGCAGATAAAACCAATTTCCTAAAGGAGTGAAGGTTTATTGTCATGACACGCAAAGGATGACAGTAATGGGAAAGATTGCTTTAATAACAGTACATGTTGCTCTCTGAAGTTATCCGATTGGTCCAAGTACACAGAAATTTAAATATTAAAATCTAAGATCTATGAGTATATGTGGGAATTAGAAACTGCCTTCACTATATTCTAGCTTCAGTGGAGCTGACTTTCTTAATAGCTGATGATTTCTTTAGGGACATTACAACTATCAACACCCACACTGCAATTTCCATATCTCTGCTGTTGTGTCATATATATATATTTGTCCACTTTCTTTCTGGTAATACTATAATGTAACACTATCTCCACTTAATGAACTTGTAAGTCATATGGAAATGTTGTGTCATTAATATATAGTGGTTTGCCATTCTCCATCACCAGGTCTTATTTCAGTAGATTTAGCTAAATCAATTAATTCTAGGGCAGTCTTTTTTCTAGCAGTGTCTCTGAGCAGTACCAAATTTTTATATGGTATTTATTAGGAAAATGCCAATGCTTGTACTCTATTACAGGCCTGTCAAACTGTGGCTCTCCATATCCCAGCATGCCCTGGCAGTTATTGGCTGGCTATCTACTGTCAAAGCATGCTGCGACTTGTAGTTTCACAACATCTGGAGAGCCACGGGTTGGCCGGGCCTGCTGTATTACATAACATGACCTAAAAAGTACAGGTAGTCTACATGTTATAACATTAGTTATTACTACAATTATATTGCAATTATTATTCAACAGAGCAAAGACAATGAGCAGCTGTGGGATTTTTATATAATTTAGTCAGTGGGTACAACAGAGCCTTAACAACTCCACATGTTGTAACTAGTGCCTGTTTCCTTGTTATAGATGTTTACCAAGCCCCTATGTCTGTAAAGACATGAAGAGCAGCCATTTAAATCTGCATCCAATCAGTTTATATTATGCCCAAAGAATGATTTGTAGCAGACACTGATAGGGAGCTGGGGGGTGTCACTAAAGGTGCCCATACATAGGCAGTTCTGGCTGCTCCACCCGCACGGCTGGGTTTATGTCCATTACAGCCCCACACTTATGTGGCCACACTGCTCAGTGCTAAGGCCGAATGGACCGGATCCCAGGCGGCTCAAGTAGTGCGGTTGGAGGATGAGAAATAGCGGTTTTCCTGCAGTCCTGACCAACATCTGAACATTACTGATAGGCCTGCTGCTTGGCATTGGAACTCTTTTCATGCCCACACACTGCAGGTTGTTGGCACTGAGGTCTTTATCAGCAGGGTCACAGTGGGTATGAGCAACTTTACAGGAAGGGGACCATTGTGGTTCTACTAGTTGGGGAGTAAAAAGTTAATAATTAGATTTTAACTGTAGTTACCCCTTAAGAGGGAAAGTGTTTTACCAGCCATACATAAAACAAGCTGTGAAATGCTCCATAAGTGATGCATAGTTAATTGGAAACATTTTCCTGCCACACTAGAAACCCTTCATTCTGCATCTGAAGCTCGTTTCATATGACAGAGAAACTGCAGTTCCTATTTAAAATCCTGTAAAATGTAAATAATATGTAACACTGTAAATCATCTGGACCCAGGTCCTACTAGAGGCGGGGAGGGGCGGGGGGGGGGGGGGGACAGGCCTCAGACTGGCAGGGGCCTCAAAATACAATCTTCCAACGTATTGGTTTTGTGTTCCACTCTTCTTTTTTTTCTTAAAGTTTTATCCATTTGCTAATTTGGCAATTTGTAAGTAATAAAGTTCAGACCTAGTGCCTAAACATGTTAATGGGTTAGATTGGCACAACACGCAGCTCTCTGTGCATAATGCATCTGTCCAAACTAGGGCGTTGCTGCGAGTGCCAGAACACAGGCTGCACTGGGGGGCGGAGCCGGCTGCCGCCCCAATGTCCATTTGCCGGGCAGCCGCCACAATATTTTTATAGGTGGTGAGCAGTCTTCTTCCAACCCCCACAGGGCTGCCAGGACTTCAGGAGAGAGAGGGAGATGTCTGAACATGGGGGCGGGGCTACATGGACTGAGCAGCAGCTGACAGGCTCACAGGGAGGAGGAGGAGCTACTGCCAGAAAGACTCACTGTTTTCTGTAGTAAGTGCGTGTGTGTGGTTTCTGGAATTAGGGTAAGTGTGGTGGGGGAAGGGGCAGGGGCAATTGAGGTGCTGGGATAATTTAGGGTAATGGGAGAAATGATTTGGGGTGCTGGAAAATGTCAAGGGCATGAGGGGAGCAATTTGAGGTGTGAAGGGGCAGTGTGAGCTGTGGGAGGGAGGATGTGAGCAGTGAGGTGTGCTGACATCTGTCCCTGCCCCATTGGAGCTTACAGTCTAAATTCCCTAACACACACACACAGACAGAGACTAGGGTCAATTTTGATAGAAGCCAATTAACCTACCAGTATGTTTTGGGAGTGTGGGCGGAAACCCACGCAAACACGAGGAGAACATACAAACTCCACACAGATAAGGCCATGGTCGGGAATTGAACTCATGACCCCAGCGCTGTGAGGCAGAAGTGCTAACCACTTAGCCACCGTGCTGCCATGTCACCTGGGACATTTCAGCATGTGCTGGACCTTTTCACCCCAGCACTTTGTAGACAGACCACTAACTTCCGAAAACTCATTGCACCAAGTAAGAGACTAGCAATTGTGTTACGGTGGTATGCTACCCCTGGTGAATACCGTACAAACTCCTGCTTGTTTGGAGTGGGGATATGCACAGTTTGCACTGTAGCGCATAAAGTCACCAAGTTATTGCTGGAAGCCCTTTACCATCGCTTCATCTCCATGCCTCAAGGACAGCGACTAGATGACAACATCACTGGATTCCTTTAACATCTGCAGGAGCCATAGATGGGACACACATCCCTATCATTGCCCCACAGAGAACCCTGTGGATTACTACAACCGCAAAGGCTGACATTCCATCATTCTGCAGGCTGTAGTTGACAATAACTATTGTTAAGCATCATTTGTAAAACAAAGCTAAATATATTATTTTTTTTAGTTTCACAGATGTGTTTATTGGCTGGCCTGGACGTTCCCATGACGGCAGAGTTCTGGCCAATTCGGATCTGTACCAGATTGCAGAGGATAGGCAAGATGGCTGTTTGTTCCCTAGAGAGGTAGATGTCTATATTGATTTCATGATCTTTTCCTCAGCTAGTAATACATGTAATACATGCATGTATTTTTTGCTATTTCTTTACTGCCCCTGTCCATCTGTATATGTTCTGCTTTCCAAATGCAATTACAACATATACGAGCAGGTGTATTGTGCTTTGTAACCAACATTTAGGTAGCGTGTATATGTTTGTTTATTGGTGCTAGACATTATAGATTGCAAGCTCTATAGGTGTAGTGATTGCTGTCAAAGTTCCAATATTCTCTATAAAGTACTACAGAAATTGAATCTTTTGTATTTCTTTACAGAAAAACAAGTTTGTGAATGGGGTGGAAATCCCAGTACACATCATTGGGGATGCAGCTTACCCTTTGCGGTGATGGTTGATGAAGAGCTTTACACAGTAACATCAACTGTCTGCGGAACAAATTCGCTTCACCAATACCCTCAGCTCTGCTCGGATGATGAAAATGCCTTTGGACCCTTGAAAGGACGTTGGCGGTGTTTATTGAAGCACAATGACATTGACACCAAACGTATGCCCCATGTAGTTGTAACTTGCTGTATTTCACACAATATTTGTGAAATACAGAAAGAGCCGTTTCTACCAGAGTGGAATGTACAGGACTCTGAACTATATGTGCTGTCTGTGCATTCTACAACTTATGAGGGAGAACGTATAAATACCTCTGCAGAACTAATTCAAACCAGCATCACCGCCAATCTTTATTCAATAATCGAGTAGAGTAGACAAAGGGTTACCTGAGCAAAATATTTTTATTAAAAGTGTAAAAAACGTTTTTAAAGGGTACATATTACTGCATATGTACCAATAGAAATCCAATATAACTTAAAGTGCATGCTTTTTTGTAAAATTGTCATAATATTATAGTAAAAAAATATACTTATAGACACTTTAGAGTAAGATTGCCATTCACTGGACATAAGGGGCCTAGCCCAAACTCTTAACAGCCCCATACCATTATCCCTCCTCCACCAAACTTCACAGTTGGCATAATGCAGTCAGGCAGGCTACTTCTCCTGGAATTTGCCAAACCCAGACTCACACATCTGACTGCCAACAGAGAAGAGTGATTTGTCACTCCTCAGAACACATTTCCACTGCTCCACAGCCCAGTGTCGGTGTGCTTTACACCACTCCATCTGACACTTGGCATCGGTCTTGGTGATGTGAGGCTTACATGCAGCTGCTCGACCATGGAAACCCATTCCATTAAGCTGCCACCCCACAGTTTTTGTGCTTACATTAATGCCAGTGGAAGTTCGGAACTCTTCAGCTATGGAATCAGCAGAGCGTTGGCGACTTTTTCACACCATACGCTTTAGCAGTCGTTGACCTCGCTCTGTGATTTTACGTGGTCTTCCGCTTTCTTGGCCGAGTTGCTGTTGTTCCTAAATGCTTCCACTTTCTAATTACATCACTTACATTTGACCGTGGAATATCCAGCAGAGATGAAATTTCACAAACCGTTTAATTGCAAAGGTGGCATCTTATCACAGTACCAGGCTTGAAGTCACTGAGCTCTTCAAAACGACCCATTTTGTATCACAAATATTTGTAAATGGAGACTGCATGGTTAGGTGCTTGATTTTATACATCTCTGGTAACATGTCTGATTGAAACACCTCAATTCAATAATTGGCCAAATACTTTGGTCCATATAGTGTATATGTAACATATGACTCCTCTGGATGGGTGAAACCAGAGCACAACAGTGTCTGTGAAATTCTTTTTAAAAACGTTTTCTCATGGCAATGCCAAGCAAGCAAAATGATTCATTAAATTAATTAATGTTGGTTATTATGGAGAATCTAGACAATAAACCACAATTATAAATAAGTGTAATTTTACCTTTAAGCGGACGTTATATCTTTTGTTTACATAGGTTCACATGCACATTTCTCATGGCAGCTATTATTCCTAGTTGTTAATGTGACACACATTATCCTTCGCACCAGACTGGCATCAACACCCTATTCTACGGGGCACTTGGTGCGCACCAGTGGCTTGAAACTCCCTGTAATAGAGGAAGTACATGCACAAAACATGTCCCTACTGACGTGCATGTTGTGATCCACAGTAATGTTACTTGCGTAGGGACAGATAATGGGATCTATCACATTACAGTGGCTAATTGATGGGCAATTAACTGAGCAGCTGCCATGACTAAATTAGATGAAACCCCAGTACAATAAACAAAATGGTACTATTTGCATATTACACTCTTATCTGCAGCAATTTACAGTGCAAATATTCAATCAATATATTAAATTGACCCTTTCTCTACCACTCAGCAAGGCACTGTCGATAATTATCTGATCTATTGTTTTTGTGTATTAGTTCATTAACAAAGTAATGTGATCATCCTCCCAGGACACTCATTCCTGGGTTTTTCCTCAGAATAGTAATAAATGCTGCTATGGTTGTACTGATTTCTGTGTATGTGTGGTAGGTAACCGGGCTACAGAAGAAACAATTACTCCTCACACACACAGAAAGTATGGAGCATCTCACAGAAGAGTTTGTTCCATTATTGCTCAGTTTGTTCCAGCTCAAGATAAGAGTGTGAATACTTTTATTGATGGTAATGACTAATACATCTATCTTTGTCAGCATTGCACCCTTACCTGTGGATCATGTGTTCTCAAATCCCCCCCATAGGACTTGTTTGGAGAGGGTCCCTCTGTGGGAGCAGGTGATCAAATAGATTAATTCACCAAGATTGACTAAAAATGTCAGACAAGCGGTTAAAAATACTACTGCCCGAGTATTGACACACTGGCCTCAATGAGAACCACAATGTCTGTCTCACGGTTGCGTTGTATCTCTTGAAAGACCATGAGCAGGCAATAGAATACTGTGTTTTTCTAAGTGCAAAATGCTGCGTTTTGAAACGCTTGTCTGATATCACTCACTGGGCGCTTAAAGATCAAAATTGGGGAACCCTGATCCAGAACTTGTTTTATAGACTGGGCTGCAAACTATAACATCATGGAGGTTCCACATTTGAAATTCATTCAAGTATTTATATTCTCAACTTGTGTACTCTTTAAATACAACATTTATGCAGAAAACAAACGTTTAATTAACGTATATATAAGCATAGCTGGGAACTTCACTTCAGGAGGATTCCAAAGAGAGTCGGCTGTTTAAAGGCAACAATAATCATCATAGTTAGTGAAAATGCTGCTATGATTGTCTCCTTAACTTCTCTCCCAGAACCCTTTACACTGACTCTCTAATCCAGGCTTCCTATCATATACTTATTGCCCGTAAAAGACCATTTATGAACCAGAAAAACTGCAGGCCCAGAGTACAAATCCTGTTTGGTAATTCTCGTCTGTAAGGAGGTTGGGGGCCCATAAAAATATATATACCTGTCCTTGGTCATGTAACTAATGCAACTTGGTCACTAATTCTATTTGAAAACTGCCTAGACAGTCTAGGTCTGTTTGCATTGGTTTTAGTTATGTTCTATGTTCATTGACTATTGCAATTTCCTCCTTACTGGTCTTCCCTGAATCAGACACTCACTCCTACAAACTATTTTGCATGCAGTGGCTAGATTGATTTTCCTTGCAAATTATTCTTCCTCTCTGTCAGTCTCTCCATTGGCTGCATGTATATTACCTAATCCAATAAAAAATATTTTAACTAACATACAAGGCCATCAACACAACTGCACCAACATACATCACCTCACTTGTCTCAAATTATCTCCCAACTCAACATCTCTGCACAAGATCTGTGTCTCTCATCGACTCATTACATCCTCCCGCTCCCAGTTACAGGACTTTTTTTCATCCTGCACCCACTTTGTGGAATTCCCTCCTTCGCACAATAAGACTTTCAAGCATTCTTTCAAAACCCACCTGTTCAGACAAGCTTATCAACAACAATAGATCATTGTATCTGTGAGATTTATAGAGCCCCACAGGATTGTGGGGCTATATTGTAGCTGCAAATTATTGAACCAGAAATGCTATCAAGCATGGTTGTTAAAATTAATCGGATTGGCTGCAATTCATTTATTATAAGGACAATCTAATCCTGTGCAATGTTCAATAAGACTTAGGTGGACAATATTAACCCTCTATGTAATGTACACATAGAATTTAACAGTGGTTATTCATCAACAAACTATAAATTGATAAGACAAAATGCTTGATGAATCTTTATTGATAGTCAGATACATAATCAATTCAACAATGTAAGCAAATTATCAAGCAATATAATATTCAGCATAGTGAGGCTTGGCAGCATAATACTGACATTTTAAACACAATATTTTTAACTTTACTCACTGAAATTTTTGCTATTAATGACCATTTAGAAATTATATGGGAAAAGAATATCATTTTATTTTGCTTATAAGGACGTATTTACAGAGTGGCAGAATTAGGACACATTTTCTTCTTTTTTTCTTTTGTCCTTTTTGAAGACTATTATTTAGATGTGTGGATGCACTGTCTGATTTTTATGTAAATCACTCAGAATTTGATTTATGAATAAATAAGCTCATTTGGGATTGTGAAGACTTGGTGCAGTGGTTCTCTAATGGATGAAGCTTATCAAATTCTTCAACCACCCTCTTAACCTCACTAGTGTACCCCATTACCACCTTTTAAACAGTTCACACAAGACAACCCTCTGACTCCAGACCAACATAGCTGGATCATACAGCCTACTAAGCACTTTTTACCTTTGCAATCTGGCTGGATCAATAAGCAATATGTAGCACTTAGCTTTATGCATCAAACTCCCATTGTCCTGTAGAGTGTAAGCCTGCGAGCAGGACCCTCTTAAAAATACTTTATGGATGATAAGTGAACTTACTTCCCGATGTTATAAAATGTATCTCTTTAATGCCAATAACAGAATTCAACCCTGCTGACTGTAATTAGAAGTATAAAGACAAGAGCAGATCATTGGATGAATTAGGTGGTTTAAGTAAGTTTTTGGTAATACGTTTTTGGTGACAGCTTATTATAGAGGGATTTTTACAGATATTCTTTGTAACACCTAAATGAAAATTGAAGCAATGGTATCACTAGTCATCGCCTAGAAAGATATAATTGACAGCAATATATACCTTTATTTGAGTGTTTGTCCACAGTCCTAATAACCACTGCAGCACCAGAGCACCACAAATGACATAATTCCCCTTTTCCATTCTCTCCTTAGAAGTTACTAAAGCCCAAACCGCTGTCAAAACGGCCAGAAATTACATTTTTCAAAACCACCACTTTACAAACCGCCATCCCGATTTTAACAATGATAAGCACACAAACAGCCGGATTTACTAAGCTGGGGTTTTCATAACTGCCCCAAAACAGCCATCCAAACGGCCAAAATGAAAGAGGTGGTTGCAATAGGCGAGATTGATCCAACAGCTGTTGTTTGAGCTATTTTGCCATTCAGAACATAAGAGGAAGCACCATTGATATTTTAATCATTTGGAAAATCATTATTTATTGCTAAAGGGACAAAATAAATGTAATATTAATTTATGAGAGAATTTTTTTTTTTTATATTTCTTTTTTAAAGGGACATTATTATAGCATTATATTATGTAGAAAATGTGAATGTGAATATATAATATTATTAACTGATTGTTAACGGTGGATATAATTATTTATGTTGCACAATTTGTCATTGCATATTGTCCAAATAATATAATAATTAAATAATTTTATCCCCTTAATATAATGATTTTTTTTTATTCCCTCATAAGTTAATATTTAATTCATTTTGCTCCTTAATCAATAAATAATGATTGCCAACATAATTTAAATGTCAATGGTGCTTTCTCTAATGTTCTGTATGGCAAAATAGTTCAAACAGCATGTTTAAGCTATCAAGCCATTCTGAAGCAGGTATTAAAACTGTCATGTTCTGTCTTTTGGATGGCGGTTTGGATGGTGGTTTTGATGGCGGTTTCATCCAAACCGCCGGCGGTTTAGCTTTTTCAATCTGCCATATATCGCCAGTCATTTTAAATTGAAGCCTCAAGCCGCCCTATAGTAAATGCGGCGGTTTGAACCACTAAACCGCCGGCAATGGGTGGCGGTTTCAAACCGCCACCAAACACGATTCTTAGTAAATCTAGCCCAAGATCTTTGATGAGTTGATATTAGATCTTTGATGAGTTGATATTAGATCTTTGATAAGTCAATATTAGAGCTTTATCTTTATGAGGAAACCCAACCCAGTCACCAGAAATATGGATTTCACAGATGCAGGGAGTCCAGCCATAAAAAAACATTTTTGTCTACTTGTCAAAGTTTACCAAAAGATTTGAATAAAAACAAGTATCTGCCATTACAGGACCTGAGAGCACAGCACCAAGTGTGAACACTGTTGCTGGGATTATTTGGGTATAAACACAATTTAGTCAGCTGAGTGTGTGGATGAATGGAGCAGATCGATAACTGTAGTATGGAACCAGAGCTTCATTAACTGATATGACTTTTAAAATATACACAATTATTTTTTCCTACAAGCTGGCTGTTCCGTGAGAGGCTGGGAAGGAGTAGCCGTATAACAGTATATGTTGCCAGGCAAATGTCTTTAAGAACAATTGCTAGACAGGAAACGTCCTTCAATTTCTGGATTTACAGCTAATGGAACTAATTTAATACTTAACCTTGCTAAATTCAATGATGGAACTACAGTCATAGCATAGTTACTCATTTATTTCCAGAGATAGTACCGGGTTGTAAATATTTGTCCATGGAATATTTTCTTCCTGTAAATGTCCCATTTTTTTAAAATATTGAGCACATATTTACCATATTAAAATTTACCATATTAATTACAATTATCCCTATTTATTCTTATTAACTGGGCTTTATAATTTAATATCCATTGAAGAGATGTTTTACAAACGTAAAAAATAAAAATGCATTATAACTACTTTCAATATGTCCCCCCTCCGGGATTTTAGTCAGTACAGTTCCGCATAGACACTATGGTAAGTGAATTGCTTGGCAGCATAGTGTCCCTGGAAATTATTTAACATTGTTGCCAGCTATGCCATAGAAATCCATAACACCCATGTTTAATAATTAAAAAAACCCTGTAACCAGCCCCAACCTTAAATTAATTGTATTCACATTTAATAAACAGACGTATTCCCCCCCCCCCCACCCAACCTGTCTGACATTAGTGTTCACAATTAATAGATAACCTTCCATCTCTTTAACCTCAGCCTTACATTCAATTCATATTCCCCAAAGCTCCCCAGCATTAAATTAAGTCACCACCATGACCCCACTATTAAATAATTAGCCCCATCTTCACACCACCATTAAATTATTAGCCCCCACCCACCCTAACTCCACACTTACCTTCTTCCATCCAGTCCTGTACATTGCTGTACATCCTCTCCTGCTGCCTGCACATGTGGGACAGTGTTCATGTAACATGCTGTCAGCTGGGGAGGTTCTGGGGACCTAGTAACCCCCCCTCAGTGTGTGCCTGGCAGTAAGCAGTAAATTAAAGCACCCATGTACGTAATGGTACAGTAAATTATTGGATGAAATAAGTCATGCTGCAAGATGATCATTTCTTTTTTCTTACACTTATTTTACACTGTAATGTAATGTGACATGAATTACATATTTTATATTAATTGCCAAACCATTTAAGTCCTTGGTAGTGATTAACCTCATAACCAGTAATGTATTACATTCCACTGTCTTAAAGGCAATCTAATGGAAATACAATATTTACAGAAAAATGTGTAACAATATGTGTCTTAAAGCACTTTGTTGTCTTGGAAGGTGTCACTAAGTGCTATTCTTTTATCTGTGTCTCGTAATCCTCTCACCTCCACCCCGAGCTCTTCTGACAATCCTTTACTTTTTTTTTTTAATTAAATCTCTTTTAATAGAAGAAGGTGGCACAATAAGTCTAGATGCAGTAACAAGAGGTGAAAACATTTCTTAACAGATAATAGGCTTATGAAAAGAAAAATAAGTGGACTCCAGATTTAGTAAAGTGTTAATTTAATGCCATAGGTCCACAATTCACAATCCACATATTCCACAATTTTGGTGAATACAGTAGGAAATGGGGAAGTGGGTGACTTGGTGTGTTTAGCGGGTAGGGAGGCAGTGGAGGTCATAAGTCTCAAGTGAACAGTGTCTGTAGAGTTGCGTCCAGCAAGGACTTCAACAAAGCCCAGGGGGTATATTTACTAAACTGCGGGTTTGAAAAAGTTGAGATGTTGCCTATAGCAACCAATCAGATTTTAGTTATCATTTACTTAGTGTATTCTACAAAATGACAGCTAGAATCTGATTGGCTTCTATAGGCAACATCTTCACTTTTTCAAACCGCAGTTTAGTAAATATACCCCCAGATATCATCAACAGGAAGAAAGGATCTGACGTAGTGAAGACCTGTAATACCTGCTGAATAGAGTGACTGTACATTAAATGTGACCTCCATGGATCGCATACTTTATAGAAGATTAGGCAAGAGACCCACACAATGCTTGTTATAGATTCTGTGGTATACACTTGCTATACCCTGCCAAACATAGGAGGTTCAGGACTGTGCCCAGAGACAGCTAATTGGCGGTTTGCAACGTTGCATAAATGTCTGTATAGTTTGTTGAGATATTATGAGGTATTGGGAATTGATAAGGGTAATAGATAATATTGTGAGGCTTATGGGAAACAGAGATTTCAGTGATCGGTTGAATAAGTAGTTTGATGTCCAACCAGTATTTCTGCTGTCCCCATTTGTCATGGGGGCAGCACAGTGGCCTAGTGGTTAGCACTTCTGCCTCACAGCGCTGGGGTCAGGTTTTGTCATGGTTAAGAGCACTAAAAATATGACAGAGAGCAGACAGAGGTGGTGTTCACAACGTTCTGTTTACTCATTGCTTGCACATAGCACATATCTATAAGGGTCATATATAAACTACAAAAGTGTAAAAAAAACAACCTAATGCAAATGCTTGTTTTCTCCCTGTAAAAGCACTTGGATTCTCCGCCACATTTGAATTCCCAGCGATCAGATCTGGTGGTAAATTTATGATCCTCTGATTTCTGCAAGTCGCTGGAAATTGGCGACTTTGCAGTGAAAATTTAAAGCGGCAATTGCTGCTTTAAATTTTAACTGCAAATTCGCAGATTTCCGGCAACTTGCAGAAATTGGAGGATCATACATTTACCCCCTGCAGCGCCGGTGCTAGGGTCCTTGGCGCCCTAGGCACACTGTGAAAATCGGCGCCCCCCCCTTTAAAAATCGGCGCCCCCCGCTGCGGGTACACTGTTAAAGTTGACGCTTCCCTCCCCTCCCCACGTCTTTCTTTATCTTACCTGCATTAAGCTGCTCCTCTCTGCTCTGTCTTCTCCCCTCCACTCACAGACACTGTCGGGCTGTGATGATGATGTCACGCCCGACAGTCAGTGAGCGGAGGGGAGGAGACAGAGCAGAGAGGAGCAGCTTAATGCAGGTAAGATTCATAGCCCCTTCCCCCCTCCCCTCCCCGTGGACTTCTCGGAAGCTGTGCGGCGGCTGCCGCACAGTTTTAAACGACCATAGTCATTTTTTTTTAATTTTGAGGCGCCCTGCAGAGCCCGGCGCCCTAGGCAATTGCCTAACCTTGCCTAATGGGAGTGCCGGGCCTGACCCCTTGGTCTCTTCCCACCTTGTGAGCACACTTGTGATATAAAGAACTTTAGGCTCCTAAGATTTTGTGGTGTCCACAGCAGTTCTAGCTGTCCTCTCCTGTAAAGTCTGGACAGAATGCTCCCGTTGGCCGGTAACCAGCCAGGACATGACTGCTTAGTGGATCTGCAGTTCTCTGTACTGGATATTTCTGACATTGTCCTGTCTAAGCTCGATCTCAGCCCCTGCCTCTGCTGTCCATTCAGTCTGTCAACCTGCATATGGCAATTAGGCAAAGTTTTGAGGTTACAGCGCCTTTAACATACTTACTGTATAATACAATAAAACATTAGCAAATGTAAAATGAGTTCACAAAATAGAGGGAATGTGCAAACTTGGATGAATCACAAGATGCTGCAGCTCTGCATCAGAAGTATGAGCCCCAGGTGTACATCATCAGAGGAGCACTGACAAATATTAGCCCGGGGTGCGAGACTCGATTATTAGGAACATTTTAAAGGAAAAAAAATGTAGGTGTTCCAGTGACCCCGCCCACTACAGCCTCCTGACCTCTGGCCTCTTTAATGTATTGGCTGGGGGATTATATGGTTAAACTGACCTCTGAAACATCATTTAGAAAAACTTTTTATGAGTAAATAATACAAATTTAAAAAACAAGTAAAACCTTTCAATTAAAAGTAGAAATGAATGAACACGAAATCACATCAAAACAGAAGTTACACAAAGCTTTGTTTTTACGCAAATGATTTAATTCAGCCAAGGATAATTCAATTGGAAATCAGCGTCATAAAATGTGAGCAGAACTTTTGTGAAAAAGTTGCAACTGATCTTCTAATGAGTCTCTTTTTTTTTTAACCTGTTTTTAGATGGTGCCCGAGTTGCTCATTTTGAAATCATAATTAAATGTTGGATTGCCAGTTGCAACAAAAGTGCATGAAAAGCCATGCAAAGATTTTACTAGGTGCCACATGCAAAAATGCAACCCAATGCCAATCATGTTACTAATGCAAACTTATAGAGAAATGCTTCCACAAATAGTCTGTAAACTATAATACTCATACAGATAAACATCAATATAAAGTAAAAGAAAATATTACTTTATAAATAGATGTAATTTACGTTTAATCGTCATGGTTTGAAGTCTATAAGGAAAATTAGAGCAATGTATGAACCTCTATATGGGTACTGCCCCTTACAAAACCATTTGTGCATGACAAACAGCAATTATTGATGGATGTCGTCTGTTTATACAGTTGCTGCATCTGCCACAGTTTACTTTACTTCTGTCATTAGGGTTTTTTTTCTCTGTGTTTCACAGCAGGCAAACTTTACTAAATATCCCAATGTAATAGAATAAGACAACTACAATCCCTTCTGCTCTGCTGTAGCAGCAGTTATTCACTTTACAGGAAAATGTATGTTATTGTGTGATGGAGATGAAGAAATCACTCACAGATTCCATCCTCTGGGACCCTGAGGATTAGCAGGACAAACAGCTTTCAATTAAATATCCACAAAAAGGGTTTAAGCGCAATTTAGCTGGATTTATCTAAGTAATAACACAGAGGTGAGTTTTACTCACACTCCGGGGAGTACTTAAAATCCAAAGGACCTCTCCAGGGCCACATCCCACCACTCCAAGTGTGACAAGGACATGTGGCACCCGCACGCTCTGATGATCAATCAACACATCCACCTCACAGGGATGGTGGCTCCTCCTCTTGGAGTTCATATCTTATATACACCAGACATGTCCTCGTCCTGTCAGACCTCACACACTCAGACATGGAGATACTCACGCTTCTTCTCCTTGCACTGCTCTCCTGTGCCAGAAGCACCCAGACACACCAGGCAGGCGACGAATTACCCGAAAACTTCATGGAGGTGCCCCCAAGTTTTCTAGAGTCCCAGGTAAGTCATGGAGGGTGCCATTTGTTTTTGTATTAGGTTTTTCAAGATGTTTTGAAACAGGAACCTTGTCACATCAAACATGAGAATAGCACATTCAGGCATATTGACTCCATAATCAATGAAGCAGCTATTATAGACACACACCAGGGGAAAAAGGGGACTATGCATGAGGGTAGGTAGGGGGAGGACATTTCAGTAAGCAGGAGAACCAAGGGATCCACCTGACGGACTTGGGAGCAAAGTCACCTCAGGAGCCAGAGTCCAGAAACTTCCTCCAGGAAAGTCGTTCCAGCTCAAGTTGGTATCCATGGTTCACCTGTTTGTAAGGACGCAAATGACTTAAGAAAAAAAAAGTAAAACTTCCATTACATTACATCACTTTACTTTAACATTTTACAATTAGTAATGTTATCATGTAATAAATGCCTTCATTTCACAAGTGACCTAAAGGGGGACATGATTTACCAAACTACTACAGCAAGTTCCCAACTCCAGTGTTCAAAGGCTCGTAATAGAATTTCTTCAACTGAAATGAAAGAAATCGTTTAAACAAATCTGTCTTCATGGGAGATGCAGATGTGAACATAGGGAAACATGCACCATTTGGGAAAGATAATTAACTTAACATAATAAACAAAATAATGAACACAATGAGGTACAGTTATAGAAAGTTGTGGACAAGTGTCGTAATAGTATTTCAGTCACAAGTGCAAATGATATCTGTAACTGTTGCAATGCTGGTCTATATGATAAGCTCCACCTCTTTGTGACACAGCCCCACCCCTTTAATGCCATATCGCAGGGGGGGCAGAAAAGTTTAAGAAATGCCACTAAATGAATCAACACATTGTACAGCAGTGATTTCAACCCATTGTGTCACAATATATTTTTATGTCATGACACAAGGCTGGAGCTGTAGTTCACTGATTTCAACTCTGTTTGTCCAGGATTCTGTTTTTATGTATTGCAATATTTTAGCACTGGTGTATCATGAACAAAGGCACCATGTACACGTTGTTTCAGTAGGTCTGTCACAACACTAAAACAAGTAGGGAACCAGCGCTACACAGGTTACTAGCATTCATACAACCTATGATTGTGTGACAAAATGAAAGTATTTATTAGCTACATGGGTGCTGACATTGCCTTTGTTTACCATGACAGTTTTACTTACATTGCAGATGGATGACAGCGTCTCATCACAGCCCCTATCTGATGACAGAGTCGCTCTAAGCTCTTTGCTAAGAACCATACTGCACAGCAGGAATGTACGCAGCTCCTTTCAATTCCAGCCACAGAGGTAACTGCAACATCCTTATTACCGGCAATCATTAACTTGACATGTTTCTTCTCCTATAGCAGTGTTGGCTAACCTGTGACATTCCAGGTGTTGTGAAACTACAAGTCCCAGCATACCCTTCCAGCAATAAGCTGCTATATATTGGCAAAGCATGCTGTGACTTGTAGTTTCACAACACCTGGAGTGTCACAGGTTAGCCAACACTGTCAATCACATCTAAATTGCTAGAATGAGATGGGTCCATGTGAGTTACAGCATTGGCAGGTGAAAGGAAGTCTTTGGTGGCTATTAAAGACTGAGCATTGGGGTCTCCCAGTCATCGGTTTCAGAAGAACTGGAGCAACTTTCTATGACAGAGATGCTGTCAGTGTGCACTTAGGTATAACTTGTGTACTACTGAGTGAAGAGGAAACTTTTAGTTGTTTTAGAACAATACATGATGAGCACTGAGAAAACATTAGAGCGAAAAATAGTGTTAGACAGACAGCCGGCATTTACACAGCTTTTATGTATTGCAGTGATTGATGTCTCTGATTGGTGCATAAACTGTTGTGATCTGCTCTTCCCAAACATTTGTACAACACATCACGTATGGTGGATGCTAAATGGTGTCAATTCATTTGGCCTAGAAATGTTAACAATTGTGTTTTAATGATCTATATCCCAAGACATTAGAGCACACCAACATTGTCACAGGGCATGTGGGGCTTGTGTGTAGACACTAGGGTTATTGCTACCAGCTCTAAATTTAACCCAATACAAATATATTTATTTAATGTACTGAATATCATCATTTATTTATATAGCACCACTAATTCCGCAGCGCTGTACAGAGAACTCACTCACATCAGTTCCTGCCCCATTAGGGCTTACAGTCTAAATTCCCTAACACACACACACACACAGACCTAGGGTCAATTTGTTAGCAACCAATTAACCTACCAGTATGTTGAATATGCACCTCAGACTCACTGAGTCACAGATTCCTTACTTTAGAAGTACTAACTGCTCTGAAAACAGTTATTTTTGCTCTTATATTGGGTGGGAATCCTACAAGATTCTAGAATTTAAATCCTATAGATCTACATTCTATCAAAAACAGACTTTAGTAAGTCTGTTACATTGAGCTAAAACATGAACTCAGCCCCTCATTAACCTATCTTTTGAATTTCCCTGTAATTCTCCTAGTTTCTACGACAATAGCTTCATGTTACTTTAATGCTATGCTTACTAAGCAAACTATACAGAGTATTTTGTACAACACAAATAAGTAGTGGATCTCAGTACAATTGACTGACAGACACACACTTGCTGTGGGTGGGGAATATCAGATGACAATATAAAGTTATTTAAATAACTGAACCCTAAATATAATGCACATAGTTTTCCGTACATAATTTTGGAAACAGACATAAATAGGGTAACATTGGGATAGTAAAACAATATCACATAAAGTTACATCAGTCCGACACTACTGTCTAGCTTCAGTACTGCTCTGAAGAGCACTAATATCAGAACATATATATATATATATATATATATATATATATATATATATATATATATATATATATATATATATATATATAATAGGCATATTTACCTGAAGATTTGCAGACAGAATCGTTCTTACAGTATTCCTGGAATTCCCTGTTTTTTTCTTGTTTAAGGTTTGGACGAGATGAGCGCAGCTCCATGATAGGCGATGGCAGGATCCACTCTCGAGGATGGGACTCAGCGCCACAGTTCTGGAGCATGGCTGTTCCCCAACGCTTCGGGAGAAAAAAATAAAGACACAATGCAATGCACAAGCACATAAACCGGCTGATAAACATCATCCTCACTGCTAAGAAAACCTCTTATGGTAGGATAGAGTACCTACATGAAATACCAGTATAGATGTAACGTGCTAGGGTTATGTACTTCCAGGGTAGAATCCGCCAGTAGCTTTCATCAATCTATTGCAAGTTATTCAATCAAGGCCAATGCCTGATTGGCTGCTTCCTTCAGCCTCTTTGTAAATATACGGTACTGATAAATAACACACTGATCCTTCTACCAAGGAGACAGGACATGACATCCACCCCTTGTATATAATAACTTTTCTTGTGTTTTCTGCATCATTTTCCTCATTCCTGGATAGTAAATATTAATAAAGTATATAAGACCTGCCATTACTGGTTACAATTCTTGTTGGTTGTTGGTTCATCCTGTTAACACGTGATTGTGAGACTGATATGTTATCTTACTGTACCTGAAAGATAAACATTCTGCAGAGAAGCTGGATCTATATCTAGTTTGACCAAACAAGTATGTCCAATGACATAGCAGTCATCATCTGATCATATTATCACATTTTCCGCCATTCCTAACTGACCATTCCTGGTTATATGTACAACGGAATCCGCAGCCGTCTTGTGCCCTCAAATGTTGCAATTTGTCGCCCATTTGTTTTAAGATCTAACTGATCGTAAAAATCACAGCATGTAAAAGAATCATTGGTGATATTGCCGGCTTCATGTGTATAGATCGGCTGCACTCTCATGAATAGTGGATCAGCCCACACAATGACTGCGTTCATTTTTCTGACATTTTGAAATAACGTCATTGAGGGTGTGGTACGAATTAATGGCGGTGGTGTAAACGACAGTGACTATCACGAATCCACAAAAACGAAACTCACTTGCCCGACTGATAATAAATGATGACTGACCTTAACAATGACACAACAAGTCCCCAACGGCGTCATACCAAATCCCGATCAGCAGTAAGATGTCATTTGAAATTGCGAGCTCTATATCAGTCTTTTTAAAGCAACAATATCGGGTCCCGAAACCTAACCTTATTGTTATTCCTAACCCCAACCCCTACCCACAAGTGTAAGAGGTAGGTGGTATGATAATCGGCATTCTCTTTTGACGCAATTTCAAATGACGTCAAAAGACGCTGCCGTTCTTATGGCTGATCGGGATTTATATGACACTGTTGGGGACTTGTTGTGTCATTGTTAAGGTCAGTCCTCATTTATTATCAGTCGGGCAAGTGAGTTTCGTTTTTGTGGGTTTGTGGTAGCCACTGTCGGTGTTCTCAGCACCGTTAAAGTGACTACCACCGGTCATGGAAGCAAGTACACAATGCACGTCATGCAGAACACTGTCTAGGTAGAACTGTGTGTAATACAATCCCCATCATGGCATGTTTAATGAACTTGGTTATAATAATGTGTTTTTATGGATCTTAAATAGTGACCATTATACATATGTTATTATAAAGCATTGATACTCACAATGAAAAACAAGAATTGCCTTTACTATGCAAAATAAGAGAAATTGTACTTTACATTTGGTCAGTACTGAAAAACAGATATTATCAGAAACAAACCTATAAAGCCTGGAAATTAGGGAACGTTGGCACTGATATGTCATGACTAAAGAGGTCTGCAAATAAAAGTAACAATGTATGACTGAAGTATGAGCTTATCCACGTGGTGCCTTCATTCAGGGACTGACAAGCAAATCAAAGGACACAGAGTTGATTTTACCATTTGGTTAAACAAAAAAGTAAATAGAGTAGCAATCTCCACTTATTATGGTGGATGTTTGGAGACATCAGTCCTATAATGATGCCAGATAGCAACTCTCTGCTCCATGAAGCGATCTTGTTAATTATAATTAAAAAGAAAAAACAGACTGCTATTCACTCCCAATACAATGTAAGCTACTGTCAGTAAAACTGACCCAAAAGTTAATTGGGAACTTGTAGCCAAATACTGTATGTACTTATGTTATGACCAGGGGAGGGCTGGCAAATTTTAGCCCGGGGTGGAAGCACATAGCACTGGCCTATATATATATATATATATATATATATATATATATATATATATATATATATATATATATATATATATATATATATTATATATACACATATACAAGTTAACCCGTGCATGATACTCATGCATTCTAGTCAAATCAAGCTACTTAAGGTGTTAAAAAGGTTCTTGTTATGCATTTGGGCCATAGCCCAGGCCTCAACCACCAACCACTCCCCACTGTCACCCCCGGCAACCACCAACCACTCCCCACTGTCACCCCCGGCAACCACCAACCACTCCCCACTGTCACCCCCGGCAACCACCAACCACTCCCAACTGTCACTTCTCCTTCAAGAAATATATATATATATTTTTTAAATCTTTATAAACACTTTTAACAATTAACAAATTAAATTAACAAATTAAAAACATCTTAGTATACCAAATTTCAGCCCTTTCTGAATTTTTTTCCCCACACACACTAAGAATTTAGTAGGTCAGTGTATAACTCCGCCCAGCAGGTGGCGCTGCAGCTTGGTTTTATTTTTTACACACACACACACACACACACACACAGACTAACACACGCCACTAGACATTTATATTATATATATATATATATCCACAAACACTTTGCACAGGGGCCCAGAGGGAAGGTCCAGTGTGTCTAGGCAGGGGCAAACTCAGAATTTTTAAGGGGGGAGCAAATGTTTGAATTCAGGACTACTCTAAAAAAAAACAAAAAAAAAAAACAAACCAAAAAAACAATAAGCCTTCAACATACACTTTTTTAGTCTAGTCAAATTGTTTTTCAAAATACCATTGATACCGCACATTAAAACTAGCACTGGTTCTGCAAATTAAAACTAGCAATGATACCGCACATCAAAATAGCATTGATAATGCACATTAATGGGATGAGGTGCTATACAAAACAGGTTTAGCATGTTTACATGCTTTTACCTGCTCGTCCATGAATGTGGGAGGGGGTTTAGGAATAGATTATATAATAATGTTCTATTACAGTACTGAACCTAAGGGCTGATTTTTCAAAGTGCAAGAAGCCATTTTGCTTTGAAAAAATGATGTTTTGCCAGCAAAATGGCTTGGTTTTGCTGCATAAAATACTAATGGGATTATCGCTGGCGATAACCCCTTTTGGGGTAATCTATTTATCAAGCACTATTAACAGATCATCATACAAATAGCATTATACTATTTGTAGGATTATCTATTCGCCCACATACACAAAAAAAAAATGCTATTTTTTTTTTACAATAAAGATTAAATAGATATTAAAAAACTGAACATACACTTACCTGAATAAAAGTGATTGTAATTTCTCTTTCTTTCTTCTTGCTGTGCATTTGCTCTTGTCTTCAATAATGGCTGCAGGGGTGGGTGTTTTTTCACTTCCTGCCTAAATGGGAGCCTCCTACTATATTGGAAGCTCCCATTGTATTGGTGTGCAAGCCACCAGTATATAAAAATATATATATATATATATATTTTAATTCAGGATTTATTTATTTATATATATATATATTTATATATTTATTAATTCATTACCTACCTAGCTCATGGGAGCCTCCTAGTGAGATTGAGGCTCCCATGTATCTGATTGATTGGGGCTGCCCCAATCATATTCAGAGGGGGCTGGTACTGGGGGAGAGGAGAGGCAGGACAGAGAGTGTCAATCTGACGCCCTGGCCCTCTGTGATTTGCTGCTACAGGGCTCCTGTAGGCTATGAGAGGAGCCCTGTAGCACTTCTATGATGTTTTGCCCTGTATATGCGGACGGCCCCCCTCCCGGCCGTGGATGAATGGGCTGCCATCCACTCGGCTGGGAGAGAGTGCGCTGCGGTGACGCTCCCTCCGCTTCACCCCCCCCGCTCGTGGATGCATGCGGTGCCTTCCGCATACGCTGAGTATTACCCAGCGCACAGGTGGCCGCGTCATCAATGGCAATATTCAGTGTATGCGGAAGGCACCGCATGCATCTACAGGCGGGGGGTGGCCCAAACTTGTGTCAGGCAGAGTAGCCCAGGGGGCAGATGCCCCCCTGCCCATCGGCCTAGCCCGCCCCTGGTTATGACCAACATACTGTTGCAGGATTCAGCATTGGTGTTTAAGCCTATCTAAAATTATTACCAGTCACCACCATGCAAAATAATCCACAGATACAAGTATAAATAAAACACCAATGGATTTATTAATGGTTACAGGCATATTAATGTCTGGATGACACATTGGGCTTTATTTTGGTAGTATTTTGAGGATATTTTTTATATCTATCTATATATATCATCAGGTATTCATATAGCGCTACTAATTCCGCAGTGCTGTACAGTGAACTATATACACACACACATGTAGTCATGGTCAAAAGTTTTGAAAATGGCACAAGTATTGTTTTTCACAAAGTTTGCTGTTTCAATGTTTTTAGACCTTTTTGTCAGATGCCGCTATGGTATACTGAAGTAAAATTACAAGCATTTCATAAGTGTCAAAGGCTTTTATTGACAATTATATTAAGTTTATGCAAAGAGTCAATCCATATTTGTAGTGTTGACCCTTCTTTTTGAAGACCTCTGCAATTCGCCCTGGCATCCTGTCAAATAGCAAAATAACTGGACTAAAAAAACAAAAAAAAACCAGACCAACTAGCTAACACTGTGGTTGTTAACAACATTTGCTGTGTGGCACCTATAGAGTAGATCGCTAGTTTACTTACTGATTCTATTAAATTATTCCATAATACATGGGGACCCTGGTACAATTCATCTCTATCAGAATCTACATTTATTATAATATTAGGTTTAAGCAATCACTGCAATGTTTCTTTCTAACACAATTAATACCAAATTCCTGCTGGTTTAGAGTTATCTATATCATCTCGCCCCACCCACACTCTTTTAAAATACTACAGTCATGGCCAAAGGTTTTGAGAATGACACAAGTATTGGTTTTCACAAAGTTTGCTGCTTCAGTGATTTTAGACCTTTTTGTCAGATGTTGCCATGATATACTGAAGAAAGGTTACAAGCATTTCATAAGTGTCAAAGGCTTTTACTGACTATTGCATTAAGTTTATGCAAAGAGTCAATCCATATTTGCAATGTTGACCCTCTTTTTCAAGACCTACGTAATGCACCCTGGCATGCTGTCAATCAACTTCTGGGCCACATACTAACTGATGGCCACCCATTCTTGCCTAATCAATAATTTTGGAGTTTGTCAGATTTTGTGGCTTTTTGTTTGTCTACCCACCTCTTGAGGATTAACCACAAATTCTCAATAGGATTAAGGTCTGGGGAGTTTCCTGGCCATGGTCCCAAAATGTCGATGTTTTGATTCCATCATGCTGGACATGGCATTGTTCGTCACCAAACTGTTCTTGGATGGTTGGGAGAAGTTGCTCTTGGAGGATGTTTTGACACCATTCTTTATTCATGGATGTGTTCTTAGGCAAAATTGTGAGCCGACTCCCATGGCTGAGAAGCAACCCTACACATGAATGGTCTCAGGATGCTTTACTGTTGGCATGACACAGGACTGATGATAGCGCTCACCTTTCTTTCTTCATACAAATGTTTTTCCAGATGCCCGAAACAATCTGAAAGGGGATTCATCAGAGAAAAAGACTTTACCCCAGTCCCCAGCAGTCCAATCCCTGTACCTTTTGCAGAATATCAGACTGTCCCTGATGTTTTTCCTGAAGAGAAGTGTCTTCTTTGCTGGCCTTCTTGACACCAGGCAATCCTCCAAAAGTCTTCGCCTCACCGTGCGTGCAGATGCACTCACACCTGCTTGCTGCCATTCCTGAGCAAGCTCTGCACTGGTGGTGCCCCAATCCCGCAGCTGAATCAACTTTAGGAGACGGTCCTGGTACTTGCTGGACATTCTTGGGCACCCTGAAGCCGTCTCACAACTATTGAACTTTCCTTCTTGAAGTTCTTAATGATCCAATAAATGGTTGATTTAGGTGCATTCTTTCTAGCAGCAATATCCTTGCCTGTGAAGCCCTTTTTGTGCAAAGCAATGATGACTGCACATGTTTCCTTGCAGGTAACCATGGTTAACAAAGAAAGAACAATGATTTCAAGCACCACCCTCCTTTTAAATCGTCCAATCTGTTATTTTAACTCAATCAGCATGACAGAGTGATCTCCAGCCTTGTCCTCGTCAACATTCTCACCTGTGTTAGTGAGAGAATCACTGACCTGATGTCAACTGGTCCTTTTGTGGCAGGGCTGAAATGCAGTGCAAATGTTATTTTTGGCATAAAGTTCATTGTCATGGCAAAGGGGGACTTTGAAATTAATTGCAATTCATCTGATCTCTCTTCATGACATTCTGGAGTATATGCCCATCATAAAAACTGAGGCAGCAGACTTTGAAAAATAATATTTGTGCCATTCTCAAAAATTTTTGCCATGACTATAACCTACTAGTATGTTTTTGGAGTGTGGGAGGAAACTCTATTATGTGATCTGGTCAATTAACAAGGCACAGAAACTACTAGTGTCCAATCCACAAGAGTGATGATAGAAACTACAGGTCAATCTGTTTACTGCTTATATTATCTGAAACCATGGTGTTAATTATCAAATCAGCAGCTTTCACAAATTTCCTTAGTCCGCTACAATCTGGCTTTTGACTAACCATAATAATTCTACTAAAAATCTATAATGAAATTCAGCATGGAACATGCAGAGTTGATAATATGGACCATACTTTACTACTAAGCAGACTTTGGGGCTATGGGACTACATGCTAAACTGTTCTATTAGCAAGATACCCGCTTGTATCAACCTCTAGCGCCACCTAGATTTTAATTGATACGGTTTTGTATGGTCACAGCTCAAAACATATTTGACCTTGCAAGTGTAATGCAGTCTGTTCTCCCCCAGGTGGAACAGTAGGTAACTCAGAATAAGTTGTAATATGTGACAAAACTAAATTATTGAATTTGGGCAAAGGCTAAACTTGCAGTTTTTAACAAATGATCTCCTGATTAGCACAAACTGCAACATTTACCAAACATCAGTATCCAAATTTAAAGAATCTGGTATATGGCTTGATCATCTTTCTTATCTTTATTCCTCCCTGCTTCTATTACCTGGGGATAAAACACCTAATCCAGGACCCCCTCACCTCTCCCACACACATATATCTGAACACTACAGAAATCCAGCAAACCTCAAACGCATCACCTGTCTCCCCTCTCTTCCAAAGTCCTTTAAATGTGCCCTTTGGAATGCACGCTCTGTTTGTAACAAACTTACCTCTATACATGATCTCTTCCTCTCAAAAAACCTCAACCTTCTGGCAATAACAGAAACATGGCTCATGCAATCAGACACTGCCTCACCTGCAGCGCTTCACATGGTGGCCTCCATCTCACCCACACCTCCAGACCTGGAGGGAGACAAGGAGGTGGGGTTGGACCACTTCTCTCTCCACAGTGCACATTCACAGTTCTACCAAATGTCCCATCACTCACGTTCACATCTTTTGAAGTACATGCATACTGTTAGGATTTTTTTTAACCAATTCTCTATGCGTGTTGCCGTCATCTATCGCCCCCCTGGACCTCACCAACAATTTCTTGAACCCTTCTCTGCATGGCTCGCTCACTTCTTATCTTCTGACATCCCCACCATCATCATGGGTGATTTCAACATCCCTATTGCTAATCCACATTCCAATGCTGCTTCCAAACTACTCTCTCTAACATCCTCACTTGACCTCTCCCAGTGGATTGAATCCACTACTCATCAGGACCAGTCTTGGTCTTGTTTTCTCTAGACTCTGTTTATAATCTCCTTAACACTCCTTTCCCCCTCTCGGATCATCACCTTATTAGTTACTTGCTCACTCCCAGTTCTTTATCCTTCCCAGTGTAAAACTCTTCCAAGACTCCTCATACCCGCAGTAATATTAACTATTGATTCTCAACAGTTTTCCACCTCTCTCCAACACCTTCTCTCCCCAATTTCTACATTCTCGTCCCCTGATATGGCAGTTCATTTTCACCAAACCCTAGCAACTGCCCTTGATCAAGTGGCTCCAGCGACTCTTCATATTCTGCGTAGACTTCGTTGTCAACCATGGCACACTAAAGTAACACGAAATTTACAAAAACTCTCTCGTAAAGTTGAACGTCACTGGCATAAATCTTGTACCTCTAATGATTTCAGTGCATATACTGCTATTTACCACTCCTATCGAAGTGCTCTGGACATGGCTAAACAAGCATGCTTCCAATCGCTCATCTATGATCAGGCTTCTAACACCAAACGCCTTTTTAACACATTTAAATCTTTTCTCAATCATCCTACCCCAAACCCTCCGACTACCATCAGTGCCCAGGATCTTGCTTCCTAATTCAAGGAAAAGATTGATAAAATCAGACTTGAAATGGTATCATCTCCCTCGACTAGCAATCCGCTCAATTTCTTCCCAGCATCCTCAGACACCCTCTCTTCAATTGATCCCACAAATGAAGAGGAAGTTTCTACTCTGTCACGAGTGGCGGCTTTACTACAAGCCGCCGCGGCTCGCTTGTACTCTCTGCCCCTCATCTCGGCCGTTGTCATGATGACCGGGATATCACTTCCGCCTCTACCCGGCCGTTGCCAGGGCAATGGTCTGGACGATTCTCCAGCGTCTGCCACGTCCCGGCAGGTAACAACATAGCTGGGCACGTGTGTATGTAATTAATGTTATTTAGCTCTGCGACCCCGCAAGCTGACACTCAGGCGCATGCGCAGTTTACACCTATCACAGCTGGGACTCATTGTCTGTTTAGCCACTATTAGTATTTAAAGTACTCACTTTACTGAAGAAATGTACACAGAATGTTTATGTTGCTACTACAGAGACCAAATATATGTACTTCTGGAACACATGTTATTGGGCTCAAGGAGAAAAGTAAAAAAAAAAAAGTTATTTAAAGTATGAAAATATACTAATATCTGCAAACAAAGCAGTATATCGTTTTTACTGTGCTAAGTTACTTGTTTCTTACAAGCTCCCTCTAGTGATCAGTTCATAGTTGTGTCATAGGGCCTGATTCATTAAGTTAAGCAAGAAAAAATGAGTAAGAAGTCTCCTGGATAAAACCATGTTACAATGCAAGGGGTGCAAATTTGTTTTCTGTTTTGCACATAAGTTAAATAATGACTGTTTTTTCATGTAGAACACAAACTTTAAATTTTAGTGTACAAATAAGCTATCAAGTATTTTTGTGCTACATGAAAAAAAAAATACAGACTGTATTTAACTTATGTGCAAAATGGAAAACTAATTTGCACCCCTTGTAATGTAACATGGATTTGTCCAGGAGACTTACTCAATTTTGTACTTAACTTTCCTTAATGAATCAGGCCCATAGTAACCAATAGGAAGCAGACTGATTTGGTAACCGCGTAGACTGGTTGGTTAATGGGACGGAAGCCACAAACTAGAGCAACAGCCAATTTCTCACCTTCTGTTGCTCAAACATTAGAGATGGAAATTCTCCATTACAACAAGTAATTCTTACTTTTTAAGTCTCCAACTGAATCTCTGCCTCCATTCTATTCATACTATGGATTTCCACATCAGTGTCGAGGAAGTTCTGCAATCAAGTATTGCTCATGGTCACAGTTCTCATATTAATAATGATGTAATTATATATTAATTATAATTACATTAAGGATTTATATCTTATACTGTATTCAATTACTACCCCCCTCCCCATTTTTTTTAGCGAATGGACCATCACAAGAGCCTGTTTACAGCAAGCATCAACATTCAAACTTTCATAACCGCCTGAATTTAATAAAAAGAAAAGAGCCTAACACAGCATATATTTAAAATAATTCATTTTTTAGCATGATCACTTGTTTACAAATAGAAAAATGGATCAGGACTGGTCCAACACAGTCCTGTAATCTGTATTTCACAGGTCACTCTATATAAAAGGGAGAATTATCATGCCAAAAAGAATTCACAGTCACAACACAATTTTACAGGTACTTGGTCCAAAATCGTAAAAGAACCAAATTTCTTCCAATACATTTAGGTAAATAACTTAGTGTCTAATCAGATTTTAATGTTTCCTGTTAAGAGCATCCATATCACGATCCAAACAGTAGTTCTCATGTCCGCATAATTCTTTGACCCACTGGACCTGGATCTTATATCCTTAGGGCACTAGAAGATGACACTTGCACACAGGGCCAAAAGGAATTTCTTGCTAGCATATTCAACCCATAGCGACAATACCAATTAATTTAAGATGGACACTACTCAAAATAAAGGCTGAAAAATAAATAAGAGAGTCTGTTTGCCTAATAGCAAATGGATTCATGCATTTGGGGGCTTATTCCAAATACTCTGAATTGGGTCTGAGTGTTCCCATCCCATATCAGACAACGTCTCTGAACAAGATGGCACCATAAGCATAGACGTTGTAGTTGGGCACGATTCCTGAGGATTTAAGTTCATGATGTATCTTTATATAAAAAACAAAACAAAAAAAAACCCCTTTCTTACAGCATTTCATAAAAGACATCACAACACATAAGTCTGTAAAAAAAAAAAAAAAAAAAAAGAAAGGTCACCAGTGCCAAAATATGAGCATGGTTCTTCATAAATGGGAGCCACTGCGGATCCAGCGTAAATCGGTATATCTTTGGGAATTCAGGTTACACACATTCACTACTTAGGCTCTTGAGGTCTTGAGTCCTTGCATGGCTGACGTACGGTAAACTGGTTTTGTGACTTTCCCTTACGAGAAGAGCAGATTCCAGGGACGACATTCACTTGCTGCCAGCCATGGTTTTGAGGTACTGCAGAGCGTTGTGTGCAGCATTTGCTCGTGCGGCTTCTCTTGTTGTGGCGGATCCGTGACAGACAGCCGTGGGCTGTGTGGAGAGCTCCACAAGACACTGGTACAGGCCACTCAAACTGCGCTCTTCTGGGGAAAGAGGAAACACACAGAAGAGAGATCTGAGAATAAAATCACATCGGCACTATACAAGAGCTCATGAAAATCAAAATTAATGGAGATTTTTTTTTTTAATGGGTAAGTTTAAAAACTACACCTCACAAAATATTTTTTTGAAGAGATCCGAAATTAATATACATTTACTTGTGAAAGAAAATACATAGATATATTTGAATTTCGTTTTATTTTAACGAAAGTTGGAGCTTTATAAAAATTTCATTTTTAGACTATAATTTATATTGGACAGATCTTTACTGTAGACTGATAAGAAAGATCAGTGTCGGTAGACCACAACCCACAGTAACTGTGCCTTCGGTGCTCTTGTTCCCGTTATCACCAGTTAATGGCAGTAAGGGACACAATGGCCAGTGGCACATGACCCAGGTAAGTACACTCTACAGTGCGAATCCTTATTTTTATTGTCTGTCCCTGAACATGGCACTCTTGGGTTGTTGTGCTCGGCTGCCCAATTCCTGTGAATAGAGTAGGTCCCAGAATCCATTTCCAAGATCCCCCCCACTCTGAGTGTCATATGCCATACATTCTGCTGAGGTTTGGGAACAGTGGTTGAAAAAGTTGAGCATGAATGGTCTACAGTATGTTCATAAACCTCAATAGTGACACTAGAATATAATAATGTACAACACCCCATCAAATTGTTGCCCTTAAAGAAAATCACATTTCACTTTATTGGTGGCCTACATATTGTACTGTAGAGAACGCCACAGGTTGAATGCAGATGCAGGGATTGTGTAGGAGTCAGATCACAACCCGCTTTGAAGCGCTGCCTTCCATTAGTTTTCCAGCCTCATGGAGCTGTGACAAACGTAGGCAACAAGGAGTATAGTGCAGAAGGGGGGTTCTCACACTGTATCCCTACATCTGAATATACTTATTGTATTATACCGCTTACACCACAAGGCTCTATGTAAGCCACTAACAACCACATAGGTCATAGCTTTTCTTTTAAAGTTATCATCTCAGCATTAGGAGCACCTTTCGTTTTACCAGAAAGATGAACCTCATAATATGATTTTCTTATAAATAATAGCCCCCTTCTAAAGAGTAAATAAGGATTTCTGTTGTTCCAAGTCCAAAATGCCTTTTCTAAAAAGCAGAAGCATGAACCCCCAGAAACCTTCACTCTTCAACATACCAATATCGAGATAGCTGATCTGAAAACTCTGCTCCTCAGCCAGGTCTTGTAGGAGGCTACAGAAACAGCAGCTCAGGATAGTAAGTGGGTGACTCCTCAGATGTAGAATCTTCTCTCCAGCAGAATTACGCAGGGAATCCCAGGTACAGGCCACACCTCGACCCCGGCTTCCATCCAGCTTTCCCCCTCCTGTACCCTGGCAGAGATTTAACAGACTTAAAAATAAGTAACTTTTTTTTTTGTGTTGCCCACTTTACATTTTTGTTACTGTTCAGTTGCACCTCAATAAAAAATAAAGTCCCTGCTGACATCTATAAGCAAAACATTAGACTGTGTTCCGATTATGTACTATTGTTATTTTCTCTTAATATTCAGATATGACAATGTATATTGTATGTAACCTTGTAATATAACCTCAACGTGTGCTTTGCTAAATGACATGAGTCTGAACCTATTCAAGTGTCAATAATCTTTTGAAACTAGCCCAGGGAGATAAGTATCCCGGAGGAGTTTGAAGCCCCAAAGCTGTAAACCATCTAGCCACTCAAACGAGCAGAGGTGAGAACTCAGGCCCTGTGAACATTCCAGAACTCAGGACATCCATAAGTCACTTCGGAATGCTCGGTGTCATTTTGGGTATCAAGGTGAACCATAATTGAAAATGTAATTCCTAAGGTGGGGGGTGAAGAACCTGTAAAAAGGGTTTAAAATGTTCTGCTTTAGACATTACATTGTGCATTTTCATGACGGGGTCTATCAAGACTGACATTTCCCATCTTTCTCAATTGTGTACCCTTACACACGCCAGTCTTAACTAGTAAGTAGTGACTCTGGTTTCATTTCTGAAACTTATTTGTGCACCTTATTGTATGTCTTAACTTTTTTTGTAACTAGGCCTTGGAAACATTTTTCAGATTAAATAAAGTTAATCTAGTGTGTTCTCCGTGATTTTTTGTGTACTTACGAAGCCGAGGGAGGCTCATGCTACATGTGTATGTGATTTGCCTCCCCTCTTGCTAGCTCACCCTCCTTCTCTTCCTTCACTCCGGTATCTGCAGATGAAGTCCATATCCTTCTCTCTTCCTCTCCCTCCCCCACTTGCCCACAGGACCCAATCCCCTCCCACCTCCTCCGCTCCCTCTCTCGAAGCCTGTTCCCACCTTCTCAACATATACCTCTCCTCTGGAATCTTCCTCTCCTCATTTAAACATGCTCTCATCTCCCCCATACTCAAGAAACCGTCCCTTGATCCCACCTCTCTCTCCAATTTCCGCCCTATTTCGCTTCTTCCTTTTGCCTCCAAACTCCTTGAACGGGCTGTCTACAACAGTCTCACCTCCTTTCTCTCTTCTCACTCACTCCTTGACCAGCTCTTATCCGGTTTTTGCCCCCTCCACGCCACTGAAACTGCCCTCACCAAGGTCACTAATGACCACCTCCTCGCTAAATCCAAAATACACTACTTACCCTTCTTGACCTCTCTGCTACCTTTGCTACAGTTAACCACAGCACTCCTTTTGCAAACTCTCAATTCTATAGGCCTTTAACATCGTCCTCTCCTAGTTTTCCTCTTACCTCACCAACCGCTCATTCTTAGTCTCTACACATGACTCCACATACAACCCCCCCCCTTCCCTGTTGGCATTTCTCAAGGTTCAGGTCTTGGCCACTGCTTTTCTCCCTCTACACCTCCTCCCTAGGTGTCCTCATCCGCTCCTTTGACCTCCAGCACCACTTCTATGCTGATGATACCCAAATCTATCTTTCATCCGCTGACTTCTCCCCTTCCCTTGTCTTGTGTCCCTCAGCCATCTCATCTTAGATGTCCCAACGCTTCCTTAAAGTCAATATTTCCAAGACTGAACTTATCGTCTTCCCCCCGTGCAGGACTCTCCCACCTCCCCCTTTCTATTTCTGTTAATAACACTACCCTTGTTTCTGTCACCTCAAGTCCGATGCCTTGGGGTCATCCTTGATTCCTCGCTTTCTTTCAAGCCTCACATTATGTCCCTCTCAAAATCCAGCTACTTTCACCTTCGGAATATATCCAAAATTCGCCCCTTTCTCACCACGGAAGCTACAAAAACCCTTCGCTTGTAATCGCTCGCCTTGACTACTGTAACCTCCTTCTCTGTGGCCTACCCGATTCTCACCTTGATCCTCTCAAGTCTATCCTCAATGCTGCTGCCCACCTCATTTTTCTCTCCCGCCGCTCTATCTCTGCTGTCTCCCTCCAAAAGTCACTACATTGGCTCTCCATGGCCTACAGAATTAAATTTAAAACTTCTCCCCCTCACCTTTAAAGCTCTTAATCCATCCTCTTCTCCCTACATCTCCAATCTCATCTCTACCTACACTCATAGCTGCCCCCTCCGCTCTGCCCGCTGCCTCACCATTTTCTCACTCCCGTCTCCAGGACTTTGCCCGGGCTGCTCCCCAGCTGTGGAATGATCTTCCACGTTCCAGCAGGTTAGCATCTACTCTCAAAGGCTTCAAGTGTGCCCTTTAGACTCATTTCTTTATTCAAGTCTATTAGTCCTCCTCCTAAATCTCTCCCCCAGTTAGTACCACCCTATTTGTGTCTCCCCTTTCCTTTAGGATGCAAGCTCTCAGGAGCAGGGCCCTCTTTCCTTGTGTGCTCCTTTTTACTATTCCAACACCCTCTGTACCTCTTGGCCTGTTTTCCTAGCCCTATTTTCTTAAGCTTTAGCCTACTTCTCGCTGACTTCTACCATCACTTTCACTAATTGTCCCAGTAATTTGATTTGCATTACCATGTTACCTGTGTGTGTGTGTATATATATTTTTGTTCTTTCTGTATCATGTTGTGTCATGGCTCACTGTTTTTGGTATGTTAGGGTCTGCAGCACCGAACTTTTGTGGCGCCTTATATAATAATAACAACACTAATAAGTGGTTTTGGTGAACGCAAGAACACCATAATAAATCCCTTCTGGTGGCAGAAAAGGTGTATTCATTGCTAAGTGACTAAGGTGATGCCAGTCACGGCCAGCTGTTCAGATTGCTGTATCTGAGACAGGCTGAGCATTCATGACAAACTGGTTGCCAGCTTGGTGGGATTGATATTTTTCTTTTTATCATAAGAACTTAAGTGAATTAGTGGTAGGCGATTCTAGAGAGAACCAGTATCCTAAATGACGGAGATTACGCTCAAGGCTTACAAAATTTTAAAAGGACATACTGCACATATAGTTTCTAACCCCCCCTTCTGGTTTTCTTTTCTATTATTTATTTGATGGAAGTGTGAGGTCCAGCATGGCCCATGACTATAGGCAGCTGAAAAAGGATGAGCTTTTGGCTTTGTGTGTCGACAGAGGAATTGTCATCATCCCCTGCAGGATCTGAGAGCAACTGATTCAAGCGCTTATGGAGGCTGATCAGAAGCCAAGTGTCGGTGGTCGCAGTGGAGAAAACCTCTGCTTCAGGAGAGCAGTCGGCAGTGGATATTACCACAAATACCTCTGTTGAATCAAGTGGGGAGTTTACCGTGGACAGTTACCTTCACACTGCTCTCAAACAGCTGAAGGATGCCGATCTTGCTTAAATCAGCCGCAGTGATGTTGCAACTCCAAGAGGTTGCAGAACGCTGCACAGACATGGAAGGTGCAGAGACAAGCTGAACGCGAACACCAGCTGGAGCTCGCCAGGCTCAACAATCAGGCGGACCGAGGCCCGGTTAAGAAAATCCCAAGTACGACCAATTTTCTGTGTTTAAAATCCCCCTCAGGAACGTATCAAGTTCGCCATCTTTTTCAAAGGACTTGGCGACAGTTTGAGCTGGATCCCAGTGTGTGGGCAAGCTATTTAACCCCTGGACTGAGAGGGAAAGCTTTGAAAGCGCTTGCAGACCTTACCCAGGAACTGGATGGCGCTTATGCCGCAATTAAGAAAGCCTTGTTACGTCATTTCAACATAATTTCTGAGCTTTATCGACGAAAGTTCAGAGACTCAAGACGCAGTCCCTCCGATACCTACACTAGACTGACCATGCATCAATGGATTGCGGGATTACAGGTACTGGACTATGATAACCTAAAGGATCTTATTCTCCAGGAGCAGTTCCTCACACTGTGCCCAGCTGAGGTGAGTGAATTGGTTGTGGATCGTGAACCTATGACATCGCAAGTGGCTGTGCGTCTGGCCGACAAGTACACAGTTACCAGGGCTCCTGTAACGAAGAACAGTTGGGGAGCGCCATGGAAAACCATGTGGAAAGAGGCGTAACCTGGAGGATTACCCAAATTCCCCCGTTAAACAAACCAGCTGTTGCTGCACCTTTTGGGGGTGGAGGGAAAACCTGTTTTGACAACTGGCCATTTGACACTGATGTGCTCCATTTCATCACATGTGAATTGCCCCCAAAAGAAGAAAACTCCTCCTCCTGTGGGGGGGGCCCAGCAGGAAAACCAGTGACGGCCGTCCTGTGTGCAGGAGGTTCCCAGGAACACCCCAGAGACCATCTGAAAGTGGTTAAGCTAGAACACCAAATTGCACTTGGGTTGCTAGACTCTGGTGCAGACCTGACTCTTGTACATCCTGCTCTAGTAAGCCCACAGAACATTATTCCCAAAAGACTATTGCTGTGTGAGGAATGGGGGGGCCTACATTCTGCAGTACTCCTAGCCAGAGTGTACCTATATTGGGGATCTGGCTGAGGAATACAAGATGTTTGTCTAATACCCAACCTGCCTGCCACAGTACGGTTGAATGCTGCTTACATAAATGAAAAGTCATTTCTGACTCACTGGTGCAAACTAACCCTACCCCTTTCAGATGGATTCTGCTGACCAGCATAACATGAGTGACCAGCATAACATGAGTGCAAAAATATGTAATGAAATACCATGTGCTGCTGAGAATACTCATGCAGATTTGCAGGTACCCGTGATGCAGAGAGGTATAATGTGCCAATGTGTTTGATAATGCTCTTGTTGGAGAGACTAACACTTTAAAAACCCTGGGTTTTGAATTTTATCAGGGCAAAATGTGTGCGATTGTGCCTAAATGTGATACAATGTCTGCTAGTGTTTTAGGTAGTTGGATCAATTTACATGTGCCCAATTCTGAAGGTGTGTCGAAGTGTGAAAACGTATCAAATGAGAGCAGCATAGAGGAGCTGTACATTAACCCCTGCAAGTGTGGAGGGAAGTTCACTAGAAACCAATACCCCTCCCATACTGTAGAAACTGCAGATTTAGGCAATGATTTGAATGAGTGACCTCATGTTGTGTGCAACACTGATAAGCTCAGAAGTGGTACTTTCAAAGCAGAACAAAACACTGATCCCAGTTTATCGACAGTGAGGGGGAGGGTGTCAGTCATGTCTTGAAGATGATAGAATTATTTGGGAAAATGGGCTTTTATACAGAGAAAAACGTCACGAATATGCATCCAGATGTAATTGCTGACAGACAGCTAGTTGTACCTCAAACCTATAGGGAAGGGTTGCTGAAAGTAGCCCATGAGATACCCCTAGCAAAACATTTGGGTGTTGCCAGAACTAAAGCCCGTTTGGTGCATAATTTTTACTGGCCTGGCATGCTGACTGACATAGCCAAGTACTGTCGCTCATGCCATGTGGTTGGGAAGTCTGGTGATGTGGGGAGGGCCCCCCTCATTCCCCTGCCCGAAATATCAGAACCCTTAGAACTGTGGATATTGTGGTCCCCTAGCCATTCCCGGTAGCTCAGGGAAATAGTACATTCTGACTGTAGTGGATTATGCTACAAGGTACCCAAAAGCAGTAGCTCTTTCCTCCATTCGCCCAAAGTAGCAGATGCCATTATAGCCATCTTCTCCAGGGTGTGGTTCCCAAAAGAAATGTTAACTTATCAAGATACCCAGTTCATGTTTAACCTCATGCAGAGTCTTTGTAAAAAGATGCAGGCAAATCATTTAATTAATTCCTCGTAGCACCCACAGGCCAACAGGCTGTGCGAACGCCTTAATAGCCCCCTAAAACAAATGTTTGGGACTTTTGTGGAGTCGCAGGGAAGAGACTGGGAGAGGTTCCTGCCGCACCTCCTCTTTGCATACCATGAGGTATCACAGGAATCCACTGGCCTCCCACCCTTTGAACTCCTGTACAGGCGCCGTGTGCACGGCCCGTTAGATTTGATTAGGGAAGAGTGGCAAGGGAAATTGATCACTCTAGAAACGTCAGTGGTACACTATAGTGCAGTTCAGGGGAAAATTGCAGTCCTTTATGGGATGGGACAGAGCAGCTTGAAAGCTGTGCAGGCGAAACAGAAGCTGTGGCATGACCCAATGCGATAGAACGCATATTTGAGGTGGGGCAAAAGGTTCTGATCACTATGCGGCAGAACAAGTTGCAGGCTGCCTGGGAGGATCACTACACCGTAGTACAGCGCATTAATGATGTCAATTATGTGGTGGCAAAAGATGAGGGCCAAAAGAGGCAGACGGTATATCACATCAACATGCTCAAAGCTCGTCATGACAAGAAAGCTTGTGTATTTGCTGTGTATAGCTTGTCTGAGAGCGATCAAAAGTCTGACCCTATGATAGATTTAGCAGCTGCTGCTAAAGAGGCAGGGTCCCTAGCCGTGAAGAGCTGTCTGTCTCAGTTAGAGCAGCTAGCTGACATGCCACGGGCCTATCAGTCCCATTTTAGAGGGAAACTTGGAAAAACACACTTGGTCACACATCATGTAAACACAGGCAACCAGACCCCCCTCAGACAGCCAACATATCAGACTTCCCTAGAAGTGCTAGAAGCAATGAAAATGGAAATAAACGAGATGTTGCAGCTAGGGATAATTCGAAAGTCTCACAGTTCTTGTGACAACCAGTGCCTACAGGAGCTTGAATGATGCCACAGTGTTTGATGCTTATCCTATGCCTTGGATAGATGAACTACTAGATCAGCTAGCCCAGGCACGCTACATCATCATGGATCTCAGTAGAGGGAACTGGCAGATCCCAATGTCAGCAGAGGCACGTGAGCGGTCCGCATTTATCACCAATTTGGGCTGTTTGAGTTTTTGGTCATGCCCTTTGGAATGAAAAAAGCCCATGCTTTGTTCCAGCGCCTGTCAATGACCTGCTAGAGGGTCAGGAGGGACATGCAGTTGCCTACCTGGATGACATTGCAGTGTTCAGCAAGACCTGGAAGGAGCACCTAATCCATCTCAATAGGGTGTTATGCCGAATCACTGAGGCAGGTCTGACTATCAAGCCAGAGAAGTGCCAGCTTGGCATGCGTGAGGTGCAGTACTTGGGGCACCGTGTAGGGAAAGGTGCCCTCCGCCCAGCACCAGGCAAGGTAGAGGCTATTACTGCGTGGCCGACCCAAACAACGAAAAAGCGGTATTATCGAAAGTTCGTGCCACATTATAGCACCCCAGCTAAACCTCTGACTGACTAACAAAAAAGAAATTACCACAGGTGGTTAATTGGACAGAGGAATGTGAAAATGCATTTACACCTCTGAAATCTGCTCTGGCCCAGTCCCGTGTTACCGACCCCAGATTTCAAACAGAGATTTATAGTGCAGACCGACACATCCAACTATGAACTGGGAGCTGTCTTTCAGAAAATTATAGGGTGCCCTTCCCCCTGCGCTGTCACCTGGCTAAGTAGAAAACTACTCCCCCAGGAGCTGGTGTATGCTACCATTGAACGAGAGTGCCTAGCCATCATATGAGCACTGCAATAGCTACAGCCCTACTTGTATGGACGGGATTTCACCATTACAGACTATAATCCTCTAAGCTGGCTAAAGAGAGTTTCTGGTGATAATTGTAAGCTTTTAAGATGGAATTTAATTTTGCAGCAATATAACTTCACCAGTCAGCACCAGAAGGGCGCAGAGCATATAAACGCAGACGGCCTCTTGCACCAAGGGGCAGAAGTGGTGAATGGGCAGGAGAGACAGTGACAGGTCACAGTTCTCCGTGCCCTAGGTTTAGGAGGAGGTGTGACGATTATGTACTATTGTTATTTTCCCTTAATAGTCAGGTATGACAATGTATATTGTATGCAAGCTTGTAATGTAATCTCAACGTGTACTTTGCTAAATGACATGAGTCTGAACCTATTCAAGTGTCAATAATCTTTTGAAACTAGCCCTGCCCGGGGAGATAAGCATTACAGACTACTGAATATTGCATCACATATATTGTATTGTGTCATGAGTTAGATTCCCGACCATGGCATGTTCTTCCCGTGTTTGCGTGAGTTTCCTACAGGTGCTCGATTTCCTCCCACACTCCAAAAACATACTAGTAGGTTAACCCTAATCTCTGTTAGGGATTTTAAACTGCAAGCTCCGAAGGGAATGGGATTGATGTGAATGACAAACCTTCACAGCACAGCGGAATTGGTGGCGCTATATAAATTTCTCTCTGTCGGCACAGCTATACCCTGGTGCTAAACATTATTATGCAGAGTGTTGTAAGCTCTGGCACAAAGGAAGGTCTGCCCATGTTCAAACCCAGAGAATAAAATGAGCTGCTCATAAAAGTCTTGTCCATCTTCCCAGTGAAATCTACTCCCGATTGGTTGGTTTAGTACAGGCCCAGATTGGCCACGGTGCTCAAACATCCACTAGGATTGGTGCAGTATGTCAAGTGCTTATTTGTGGCAGGGGTTGAAACTGGTTTTGACCACAGATAAACAAGGAAGGACAGGGTGGCAGAGTAAGCCCAGACCATCACAGATGTTATTTAACAGTTTGCAATTTCTTCTGTCTGTGTTAAATTAATTGTGCATTGCTGAGATGTCTATTGGAAAAATCATTTAGAATGCAAAACAATACATTGTACTTGACTAACCTCAGTCTCACTCATTTAAGTGTTCATCCAAGCAATGTCATGCATATAAATAAAAAATGACTCAAAGGGAGTGGTAGAAGAAACTATATGTGTGATCAATCAGGTCAAACTTATTTGTTGGGTGCATTTCCCTATGAAGTGTTGCCAAATTGCTATATCATTTCACACAGAAAAATAAAATTCAAACTTCATTGAAAAACAAATAAAAAAACAAACAAAAAAAAACGTTTTAAACACTGCTGAAAATTAAGCTGCTGCCTATGTTGGTCCAAAATGAAGAGCTTGCCTGGACAAAATGTAGAATTCTAACAAGCCAGCCAATCAAATCTAGAACAAGCAAAATATTTTAAAGGAACCACTGAAGATCTGTACACTCATGGCCAAAAGTTTTGAGAATGACACATTATTTTTCACAAAGTCTGCTGCCTCAGTTGTTATGATGGCAATTTGCATATACTCCAGAAAGTCATGAAGAGTGATCAGATGAACTGCAATTAATTTCAAAGTCTCCCTTTGCCATGACAATGAACTTTAGTCCCAAAACAATCGCTGTCATTACAAAAGGTAATGACACAGAAGCACAAGGAAAAACACAGACTATAGTTTATTATATCAGATTACAGCAGACGTGTTGCCCGTGATTATGGACTGATATGGAAACAAAAAGTTGATCACACATCAGCAGGTTGCATATTAATAATGGACTTTATGTAGACCAACTACTACAGTCATGGCCAAAAGGAGGGTGGTGTTTGAAATCATTGTTCTTCCTCTATTAACCATGGTTACCAGCAAGGAAACACATGCAGTCATTCTTGCTTTACACAAAAAGGGCTTCACAGCCAAGGATATTGCTGCTAGTAAGATTGCACCTAAATCAACCATTTATCGGATCATCTAGAACTTCAAGGAGAGAGGTTCAATAGTTGCGAAGGTGGTTTCAGGGCGCCCAAGAACATCCAGCAAGTGCCAGGACGTCTTCTAAAGTTGATTCAGCTGCGGGATCAAGTCACCACCAGTGCAGAGCTTGCTCAGGAATGGCAGCAGGCAGGTGTGAGTTTATTTGCACGCACAGTGAGGCAAAGACTTTTGGAGGATGACCTGGTGTCAAGAAGCCCAGCAAAGAAGCCACTTCTCTCCAGGAAAAACATCAGGGACAGACTGATATTCTGCAAAAGGTACAGGGATTGGACTGCTGAGGACCGGGGTAAAGATATTTTCTCTGATCAATTCCCCTTCAGATTGATTGGGGCATCTGGAAAAACGCTTGTCCGGAGAAAGAAAGGTGAGCGCTACCATCAGTCCTGTTTCATGTCAACAGTAAAGCATCCTGAGACCATTCATGTGTGGGGTTGCTTCTCAGCCAAGGGAGTGGGCTTGCTCACAATTTTGCCTAAGAACACAGCCACGAATAAAGAATGGTACCAAAACATCCTCCAAGAGCAACTTCTCCCAACCATCCAAGAACAATTTGGTGACGAACAATGCCTTTTCCAGCATGATGGAGCACCTTACCATAAGGCAAAAGTGATAACTAAGTGGCTCGGAAATCAAAATATCGAAATTTTGGGTCCATGGGCAGGAAACTCCCAAGACCTTAATCCCATTGAGAACTTGTGGTCAATCCTCAAGAGACCGGTGGACAAACAAAAAGCCACAAATTCTGACAAACTCCAAGAATTGATTAGACAAGAATGGGCGGCCACCAGTCAGTATGTGGCCCAGAAGTTCATTGACAGCATGCCAGGGCGGATTGCAGAGGTCTTCAAAAAGAAGGATCAACACTGCAAATATGGATTGACTCTTTGCATAATCTTAATGTAATGGTCAATAAAAGTCTGACACATATGAAGTGCTTGTAATTTTACTTCAGTATACCATAGCAACATCTGACAAAAAAGGTCTAAAAACACTGAAGCAGGAGACTTTGTGAGAACCAATATTTGTGTCATTCTCAAAACTTTTGGCCATGACCATTTAGAAAAGTTAAGGAGCAAAAATAGGAACTTAACCATAATTCTGCTCATTTTCTATTTTTACTTAGCTAGTACACCCCACATATTTCATAGGGGAACCCTTGTTTTTGCATTTCCCATGCGGAAAGTATACCTCTCGGAAGTCAAACTAAGACAGAGGCCGAGTGTCCGGCTTAGGAGGGATCCTCAATGGAGACTGTTCGGGAGCTGGAAATATTCTACAATTTGTAAAGTAAACAAACCTAAAGCTTTGTGGGTAACACTCTGTCTTGGGGAGTGCCTTTATACAGGGAAACCTGTAGAGTGTGTGTGTGTGTGTGTGTGTGTGTGTGATGGGATAAAAGCTCAAGAACAGATATAGTTGAACTCTGTTATATTTCAGATAGAACACAATAATTACCATGGAAAACTGATCCTCCTCAGGCTCTTGCTCTCCATTTTCCCGATGTTCGGTGGGCACCCTGTGAATCTGGAGAAGCATCTTGGCAGCAGCGTTTCTCTTTGCCAATTTCTTAGATGTACCACTGCCTGTAGAAAAGAAGCACTTGTAACCCTGTGTAACAGTATTCCATAATGCACAGCAAGAACTTTAATGGTAAAACAGAATAGCCAAGAAAAACGTAATTGTGCCTGCTACTCCTCTCACACCTCCTCACCACAGCTTTATGTAGCCCTGTCTGCTTATCCAAGACTTGCTTTGCAAGAACTCCCCAAAATATGTTCAGACATAGAAGCCTGCTGTGAGGATCTGCAGGTCACAAAGTGCAGGAGGGGTACAAAGGTGACAAGTCCTACCCCTATTGAATTTTCTCAAAATGGAATAGATTTTGTTGCAAGTATATTGTTAATACATGTGAAGTTTTCTGTTTGGGACACCAATATGTGATTTGTTGTTGTTCCTTAACCTAAACTCACTTTATTTAAGAATTGGCAGTCAACTATTTTTATCTAATCACATTGAGGTTAACTGTACTAAAAGGCGTTCAAGAATCCTGTCAACCCTTGGGCCTTTAGAGCATGTAACAAATTTATTTTAGACACAGATTACCTCCCGCAATGTAGGAGCAAATCCGAGACAAATTATTTTTCACACTTTTTTCATACTCCTACAAGTCCAAGAGGGCAGAGAAAAGATCTGTGTGGACAAGGCCTGTCTGTAACCATGCTCTAAAAACAAGTCTTGGGGGTAAATTTATCAAGCTGCGGGTTTGAAAAAGTGGAGATGTTGCCTATAGCAACCAGATTCTAGCTGTCATTTTGTAGAATGCACTAAATAAATAACTAGAATCTGATTAGTTGCTATAGGCAACATCTCCACTTTTTTTTTAAATCCACAGCTTGATAAATTTACCCCCTGGAGCCGGGAAACGAGGTCAAAGAATTGATGTCCTTACAGGGGGAAAAAAAAAAAAGGGACATTTGTCCACCATTGTCCATAAGCCTACAAAACACGTGCAAGGTGTATATAGATATCCACTTATTTAATATGACAAAAATGTACATCTATTTAACTAGATCCTGCAGTCACAGAGTTAAATTTAATAAACCTTGTCAAGTTTATTTTTTATTGCACCGACCACAGTATACAGACATATTAAACTCCACAATAAAGAGATGTGGCGCATACTGCACAAGGATTTACAAAGTCGTTGTTTTAGTTCAATTAAGTCTGTCTGGATGATTTCATATGTACTAGGAATGAGGTTTGGTCCCTGGAATACTAATCTAGCCAGCGCAGCGGTGCCTGGAAAATCTGAAGATGCATTTACCAGCAGTATAGCTCACGGCACTGTCTGCTCAGCAGCTTCATACAATGTAATACCTGGCTTACACTGAGGAGTAGAGAACCAAGAGAAAAAGAGTATATATAGGGGCACCCCGGAGTGCCCCTATATATACTCTTTTTCTCTTGGTTCTCTGCTCAATTTCAAGTGTAAGGGAGCACCCTCCAGCTATGACAAGTAAATAATTCTGGAAAATACTATAAGTAATATTGGGGTTAAATATAGTCAATCTATTAACCCACTTAGTGCGGTCATCTCTATCTCTAGTTTACACTGAGTAGTAACAAGAAAGAAATTAAATTGTTTTTGACACTGAACAACAAAAACCCCCCAGAAATATCGGATGTTGAACCAGAAAAGATAGCATTATGTAGCAGTTTGTCTTTAAAAGAAAAAATATGCATTTATATTCCTATGAAACACACATGTAAAGCAGTAAGTCTGGCCACACACTGGCTGGTCACACCACTTGGCTTTACCGCTGGGTGGCTGCATTTGTAAGATTTGGCCATACATGTACATAACACAGTTGACCAATCAGAGAACACTGAATACTCAGTATTCCCAGTGTGTGATCTTTCCAGCTGATGAGTTTATAAAACTTACAGATGAACTGACTGATTAGTCCGACAACCACATACACAGGAATAAGAGGTTATCGTCTGGCTGAGTTTACCATCCATTCTGACCAAGTCGGCAGATCAGGATCTACATTTTTAGAGGGGGGGGGGAAGGGGGATGGGGGTTCTGTACAGACTGTGACTTGAGGGGATCTCAGAGGAGGGACACAGGTACTGGACCACCAGGGTGAGGTAGGAGGCTACTGTAAATTTTTGTTTTAAGGATATCAGTGGGGCTAGCCCGGTCATCTTCCCCCATGTGCTGTGGGACATGTTTTATTATGTCAGCGCAGCTCTTATGCCCCCGCCTTATCCCCTCAGCACTTTCGTAAACACAATGACAGCACAGTGCGCTTGTATAAATCTATATTGTACTGAAGCAAAAATGTTTTAAATGTTATAAATAAATAATAATAATTTTAAGGCGCCACAAGGTTTCCGCAGCGCCAAACACAGTACAAACAATGGACAGTACAGGGTATAACAGTACAGAACAATAAACGAGTAATACCAAGACTTCAGAGACTCCAGGCAAAGCAAATATAATGGAGTTGGAGCAGAAGAGAAGGTGGAGAGACAGGAGGGAGAAGGGCCCTGCTCATAAGAGCTTACATCCTAAAGATGTAAATCAGGATTCAGTGGGGATCCGGCAGCTACAAACCACACAGAAGCAAGCCGTTTCAGGTGCCAGTTCAGGAGCCTGGTGGTGGCAGTGACTATTTCCTTATATCTGGGGATTCCATAGTGGTTTGTAGTTGGCATAGTCAGTGAGCGGCAGCATCAGTAGAAGTGGTCAGTAATGGAGTCTACAGACAGTAAGACTATTCTGTGTAACTAAATAGCTTCAACAAAACTCACTGTCTGAGCCACACGTGGAGCATTGTGTTTAGCTGCACACACCACGTGTAGGGGGGTCAGAATAGAATCTGTCCATCAGTGGTACAGACATACCGATCTCCAGAAACCTCTCCACCCGGCACGTCATAGTGAATTCCTTCCTGTGAGCCGGACCAGACTCCTGTGTTACTATATACTCCGGCAGCCTCCAGCCCTTCTGCACCACCAGCTCCTGGGACAAATAAAAGCAAAATAAATACATTCTACATACACAAACCCATCTGAAAGAGGTCTCCTTGACGTGGTAGATGGTCATCTGGAGTTTTATCAAAATGTGCAAGAACCTAGTTGTAGAGTTTAACATATCTGTCTATGTATAAATATGGTCTTAGTGCTTGATAAGTACATCTACATCTTGGATTGTCTAATATGTAATGTGCTTTCAGTCACAGCAGTGCAGCACCTTTAATATGTATGGAAGTTATGGTGTGCAGACGATCCCCACCGCTGAAATTTTATACATGTACATAAGACAATGAGAAGAAAGAACAAAAAAAAATAATAAAATATAAGTTACCAAATCTAGAACAGAAAGACTTACCTGTAGCGCCCCAACAGGATTACACTCTGACTGCTGTGCGGAAAGAGGGGGCTTCATTTCAATGGTGAGATTTCTAAGCAGAAATATAGAGCAAGTCATTCATATGAATGTGTCCTAAAACATGTAATTCTGTAACAGACGTCTAAATAAACAAGTGCAACTAAAATGCAGCAAAAGTTCAGGTGTCACCCAGGCTCTACTCATCGGTACAACCTGATAGTTCTGTCAGTCTTATAATAAACCTGGAGGTATAATAAAGCTGCATTACCATCTAGGTGCCTCTTCTCCAGGGGCTGGCTGGGCAGAGGGACGGGGGGCATGTGCTCCCAGGCCAGTGCCATAGTGGACTACCTGCATTTTTTTCCTTTAAAACGTTCCCAATAGGCTGTTGAGCGGTGTCTGTGCCCCACGGGCTAAAATTTTGTTAGCCAGCACCTGCCCCTCTCCATAGCTGGAGTTACTCGGACATTCCCTGGTGAAAACCATTATAGGAGGAGGGTGGGAGGACCACTCATGAGAGACAATCAAGGGAATGAATATTTTAAACAGCAAGTGTCGCTTCCCCCCTCCCCCATAAGATGTTTTTGGAACATAAAACAAGGTCATATTACAAGACACCTAATTTTGAGTTTCAGTGCTTTAAAATAATATCACAGAACAAAATATCCAGTAAAATGAGAAAATTCATCAAGGGTCTGAATACGTTTGCAATACACTATTTGGGTTTAGTAAAAAGATAATTAAGGTTGCTGTGGATGAAAGGAAAAACCTTGTTATCATGTGGACATATCCTTCAACAATCAGACAGATCCATAATTTCAATAGCCTCAAAGGACACTATTCAATGACCAATTAAATCATCTAAACTAATAAATTTAACTCCATTCGAGAGAATCTGCATGCAGGGAGGGCAGGTGTTTATTTTCCCTCTTATAGAGCACGATACTATCCCCTACTTTCCAAATTGAATTGGCTTGGGCACAAGACGTGGGAATTTCAGGAGGGTTGGTCGCTTAGCCATCAACAAATAGCCAAATCTTCAAACACAGTAAGGCATAATGTCACACCAGATGATCCACAATCCCTTCAAAATCACACATCTACCCTCAAACATCTAACTTGTATTGGAGAATCTGTGGACACATTGGAACAATTCTGCACAGTTGGTGGGAATGCCCGACAATACCTAAATTCTGGAAAAGACATAGAGAACTTAATACAACCAACTACTATATAGTTTCCTCACAACCCAGAAATAGTATTACTAGGTAAAACTATCGAATTAGTAAAATCACAAAACAGATTCATTTGCCATATTTGTACCATACCCAAATAGCAAAATAACTGGACTAAAAATAAATAAAACAAAAACAAAAAAAACAGACCAACCAGCTAACACTGTGGTTGTTAACATTTGCTGTGTGGCACCTATAGAGTAGATCGCTAGTTTACTTAATGATTCTATTAAATTATTCCATAATACATGGGGTCCCTGGTACAATTCATCTCTATCAGGATCTACATTAAAATATTAGGTTTAAGCAATCACTGCAATGTTTCTTTCTAACACAATTAATACCAAATGGTTTAGAGTTCCTTATCTATATTATCTCACCCCACCCCCTCGTTTAAAATCCTACAGTCATGGCCAAAAGTTTTGAGAATGCCACAAGTATTGGTTTTCACAAAGTTTGCTGCTTCAGTGATTTTAGACCTCGGTGTCAGATGCTATGGTATACTGAAGTAAAATTACAAGCATTTAGTAAGTGTCAAAAGCTTTTATTGACTATTGCATTAAGTTTATGCAAAGAATCAATCCATATTTGCAGTGTTGACCCTTCTTTTTGAAGACCTCTGCAATTCGCCCTGGCATGCTGTCAATCAACTTCAGAGCCACATACTGACTGATGGCCGCCCATTCTTGTCTAATCAATGCTTGGAGTTAGTCAGAATTTGTGGGTTTTTTGTTTGTCCACCCGCCTCTTGAGGATTGACCACACGTTCTCAATGGGACTTTCCTGCACATTGACCCAAAATTTAGATATTTTGATTCCCGAGCCACTTGGTTATAACTTTTGCCTTATGGTAAGGTGCTCTATCATGCTGTAAAAGGCATTGTTCGTCAGCAAACTGTTCTTGGATTCTCCGGACAAATGTTTTTCCAGATGCCCCAAACAATCACCTGTCTGCTGCCATTACTGAGCAAGCTCTGCACTGGTGGTGCTCCAATCCCACAGCTGAATCAACTTTAGGAGACGGTCCTGGTGCTTGCTGGACGTTCTTGGGCACCCCTTAAACCTTCTTCACAACTACTGAACCTCTCCTTGAAGTTCTTGATGATCCGATACATGGTTGATTTAGGTGCAATCTTACTAGCAGCAATAGTGCCTGTGAAGCCCTTTTTGTGCAAAGCAATGGTGACTGCACGTTTCCTTGCATATAACCATGGTTAGCAGAGAAAGAACAATGATTTCAAGCACAACCCTCCTTTTAAAGCTTCCAGTCTGTTATTCTAACTCAGTCAGCGTGACAGAGTGATCTCCAGCCTTGTCCTCATCAACACTCACACCTGTGTCAACGAGAGAATCAGTGACCTGATGTCAGCTGGACCTTTTGTGGCAGGGCTGAAATGCAGTGAAAATGTTTTTGGGATAAAGTTCATTGTCATGGCAAAGAGGGGACTTTGAGATTAATTGCAATTCATCTGATTACTCTTCATGACATTCTGGAGTATATGCAAATAGCCATCATAGATACTGAGGCAGCAGGCTTTGTGAAAAATAATATTTGTGTCATTCTCAAAACTTTTGGCCATGAGTGTATTCTCTTTACACACGTTTATATTATGAGCTTGGTTTATATTGTGCTGTTCTAAATAAAGAGACTTAAAGAAAAACAAACAAAAACAAAAAACACACCACTTACAGCCACCACCCAAATCTTACATTTTAGTATTTATCGGAGTTAACCATGTTAATATTAAATCCTGTCTTACTTCCGATATGCCAAAGCCTCCAGTTCCATACTGCCCTTCTACCGGATTAAGACAGACAGCGGTGTCATTGACACCCCACTCCTGTGTGTAACTGGCATTTGCATGCATGGGGAAAAACACATAGGAAGTGTTTCAACAAAACTGCATATTACTCAGTCCAGCAGGCTGGTATACCAAACAGTAGCACAGGGCTGCTGGAGGCTTTCAGTGCCTCTGGCAAATCGAACAAACACAGTTGAGACAGGACTTAATGCTACATTATAAACGCCACACAGTTCTTTCCCCTTCTCACTTGACTGTCACAGAACAGAACATGTTTTCGCCACAAACTGGCCATAGTAATAAAAAACAAAAACAAAATAAAAATAGAGAAAACAAAACAAAGACAATCGCAGCACCATTTGCTGCCTGGCGAAACACATAACCTTCCCTTTTAACCTGGGAGTTTCTCTCTTGAAAGCAAGAGGGGTTTTTGTATCCCCTAGTTTACAGATGCCTGTCCTCTGTGCTGAGCACCTTGTCTGGCTTATACATAAAGGATGACTCTGCTCTGAAGCTGAATGATGGATTGAGAGAGAACCACCAGCATTCTGGCAGAGGGATGAGAGAGAGACAGATAGACCCTATTGGCTGCTGCAGTCAGTCTGCATACTACACCTGTCCTTTCAGTGGAAAAACGTTATATTAAGATGTACCTGGTAAACGGAGGAGGTGGAGATGCCTCGGTCTTAATCCTTAATTCTGCAGGTGGTTCCACGGAGTATAGCGCACTATGGATGAGGGAAGGATACGATTAGCTTCAGATCCATCTACATGTTAAAAGTTTGAATGAATGTAAAAACTTGATTTAATATACTCTACTTTCTCTGGTCTTTACACTACACAGTCTAAAGAGAGTCTAAATGACAGAAGAGGTGGCAGTACAATCTTGCTAGTTGTGACTCTATACAAGCTGGATTGTTTATGTGAAGGGGAAGGCATCATTAAATATCAACAACTATGGCAGCAACAGGGATAGATCATGAAGGAGTATTTTTGCAATGTAGAGATTCGTCAATATTTGGGCTTTTGGGACACAAAGCTTACTAGTAGGTCAGCCAGCAGTTGAAAGGTCCACTTATACAAACAAATTGCAGTTTCAATATGGTCTGTCATTATAAGTGCGCAACTCATTTTACCCAAGGTGTGTTATCTGTCCTTAAGCATGCACTGTGACACAAAGCATGGCGGTCTCATCCACTGTATCAGAATCCTGTAGGGACGTAGTAGTCCTCTAACCCACGGCCAATAACAGGATGCAAGCAAGCAGCATTCAACAGCCCTGATGATACTCCCGGCTGCTAGGACAGCACTGCAGCAATTACACACAAAGTGCAGGTACACAGTGCCATGTGTGCAAATATACATACACACTGCATCATTGTCTTACAGCTCTTACTGCAACAGCTACCTCACCTGCAGCACTAGAAATATTGCTGTGATTTTCCTGCCATTTAATATGTGTACAGCAAACACCACAATACAAGATCCCTTAAGTTCTCCAGAATATAAAATGAATTCCCTCACAAGTACTGACAGAGCATATATGTCACCCTGTTATAATAGAAAATGAGGACAGGGGGAGCAGATTTTCTACCAATAAAAACCCTCGGTGGTTGGAAAGAAACAAACATCTGACTATAACTCCGATACCACTACAGATGGCATCATCTGTTCACATACACATGTAACCATCTCCACTACACTTGCTCTGAACGTAAACTTGTACTTTCATTGTAAATCTCCACTCTAAGAGACATACAAATGTTGACCTTAAATAAGGCCTAAGATGACAGTAACAATACAGTGACATAGCACACACAGTCAAACCCTGGGACCCGAGGAATAGGACATATTATTGTACAAGTTAACCCGTGCATGATACTCATGCATTCTAGTCAAATCAAGCTACTTAAGGTGTTAAAAAGGTTTTTGTCATGCATTTGGGCCTAGCCCAGGCCTCCTCAGGGGAAGAGCGTTACTTCCCGACGCAAGCGCCCTTTTGTCCACATGTCACCACCTCATCATTTTTCTCCATCACCTCATCCTTCATCTTCATCGCCGCATCCTTCATCAAGCTACTTAAGGTGTTAAAAACTCCCCACTGTCACCCCCGGCAACCACCAACCACTCCCAACTGTCACTTCTCCTTCAAGAAATATATAGGTCAGTGTATAACCCTGCCCATCAGGTGGCGCTGCAGCTTGTTTTTTGTTTTGTTTTCCACACACGCCACTAGGCATTTATATAGTAGATATGATGATGTATTCCAACAGGGAACCTGTCTACACACCAGTGAGGTAAAAAGTATAAGCAGCCTACATCTCCAAAATCATCCACATGTGATTCACAGAAAACATTGTCCTGGGCATTAATAAAAAATACCAGCAGCATAAACAACACTATGTGCCGTCAGAAACAGGACTTATCTTGTAACAGTCATAGAACATATCAGGAATCGTTATGACATTTCAGGTGAATAGTTTTGTAGGTCGCTTCATAAAGGTGTGTATCTGACTACACAATCTGCACATTCACCCTTCCTCACTGTATTTCTAAACCTGCATTTTATGGAATGAGCCGAGCTGGGAGTACGATGGTCAGTTAATTCTGGCAAGTGGAGTGATTTGGTGCAGGATTGGGAATACATAAGACCAAGTTCAATGGGAGTAAACAAGCAACATTTTGCTCATCTCTAATCAGTGTTTAATAGAAAGAATTGCCAACATAAAATAAAAAAACAAACATGTTCACACAATGGCTCGAAATGTCAAAATGCAATAAAACGGATACACAACAAAAGAAAGTAACCTCTATAGTAGTAGCACTGAGAGGTGAACATCATTACAATAAATGTCATGAAAAATCAATCATTCCACTCCGTGCCCTTGATATACTGGCAAGAATCCTCACCTGTCTTCTTCACAAATTGCTCCAAACATATCCTCTCCCTTGACTAGAGAAAGGGCCACTTCTGCCGCCTTGTGCTTCGCTGCCTTCTTACTGGGTCCTTGACCTAGGAGAACGGAGACACATTAGAAGCCATCAGCTCAAGTGCCCAGAGCTTTGGATATGACCCCGTACCCGAGCGAACACGTCACCTCCGAGACTTCTCTGTGAACGTTCACTGAGCCACTATCCAAAAAACACTGACATATTTGTGGTCTCAAAGGACATTATGTAACAAAATCTATCTATAATCATGCATTCAGGAGAACATTACATCTCTGACCAAAAACGTTAAGATTCTAAACACAAATACACATTGAAATGCAGGCATATGAGAACACATGTACTGCTATGTGTCTTTTACATTTAGCAACATTGTATGAAAGATGTCAGCGCTTATCCTTTACACTGCATATCTGTGTGTTTAGCAAAAAGAAAACATGAGATATTCGTTCATATTGTGATCAAAACTTTAAGCCTGCATTCCAGCATCAAGGGCACCTCATTATATGCAGGTCCTACACTCACCTATATGCTTTACACACCATTAAACCGCAGTTAAAATCAGATTCACTCACCTCCCAGATATAGGATGTTATATCTAGCAAGGGCTGGCTTGTGAGCCACACCCAAATGTGCCTTAAATAAGCTTAATGGTCATAGCAGCTGTCCATCAAGCCTATTTAAGGCACATTTGGGTGTGGTTCACAAGCCAGCCCTTGCTAAATGTAACAACCTATACCTGGGAGGTGAGTGCATCTGATTTTAACTGCATTTTAATGGTGTTTAAAGCATATAGGTTAGTGTAGGACCTGCATATAATGGGATGCAGGCTTAAATGTTCTGATCAAAATATGAACGAATACCTCATGTTTTCATTTTGCTAGACACACACAGATATGCAGTGTAAAGGATAAGCGCTGACAATTGTCTTTTTGTTTTGTATACATATATGGGCATTTATATTGCCAGGCAGCTGGTACCATATATAATATGGTATATGCTAAGCCTGGCCTTGGTTTTTCTCTGGTACCGTATGAAAGATAGACATTCCTGCAAAAGCTGCACTTTTTAAACCAGTGTCAGGATTAGAGAAACATCAATTCTCCAAAGAAAAACAATCTTGATAAACAGATTACAATACAATTACAATGTAATAATATTGGAGGAGGAGGGAGTCAAGGGTTTGATGGTTTTCCAAAAGTGGAAACACCATTAAAAGATACTTTATATAAGTTTTTAGAAAGCTATTCATTCCTGCTCAAATTCAGGGTTTAATGGATCTTCCATGGCATCTTCGGTATTCTAGAGATCATCACTTTTAAATGTTTGGTTTCTCCATAAACATAGAAATGAGTGGAGATTTGATCTCTAGACTCAATTAAATGTATTTATGGATCCAAATTAGTCTAGTATATAATTTCTATATATTGTGTGGTACAAAAGGTTATACTGTACACAAACAATAATCGTGAATGATAGAGCAAAGTAAATAGTGCATAACATATCTAATTATATACCCATCAAATATACCCAAAATTTATGGTCACATATACTGCCTCAAACTGCTATTATCATCATCATTTACTTATGTAGTGTTGTACAATTAAGACAAATTTCATTTATAAACTTACGAAATAGCAATCAATAACAGACACTAGAAAGGCGAGACAGCCTACAGCCCCCAAAACACTATACAGCAGCTTGCAACACCAACACAGGACCTGCTACTGCTCACATGGCCATTGTAGACCATCAACTAATGCAGTGTTCCCTCACGGGAGTAATTCAGTAGGAGTTACCGTTTTGCTTATTCTATACTTTTTCCCTTACTCTCACTATTGTCCCCTTTGCCCATTTCCACTATGACCCAAATATATCTTCTCCTGTTTGTAGCTTGGTTAGTCAGTGTTTAGTAACCAGTAGTTGTCTGTTGTGCAAGGAGTATGGACAAAGAGTTTGTCACTCGGGAAGAGTGAGCAAAATAATGAAGAATTCAGGAACCAGTCTAGTTTGTGATAGAGATTTCTATTTTGATGTTCACCTTCTTGGGAATGCATGCCAATGCACTAAGGGCAATGTAAAACTGTACCCTTACTGAAATAGTGCTGTAACTCACAGTAAAATGTGATTGGTTTAGGGCAAAACATAAATGTTGCATCACTTGGTTTCACCAGTGGCTTAGTCTTAATTGTGAATGGCTGTATAAAATACTGATGCGGCTGATCATTGGTCTATCAGGGCTACTAGAAAGGGTTTTATAACTAATAGCTAATAGATTTGCAAATAAGGGAGTTATAAACAATCTGTAGTCATTGTTATTAACTATTGACATTGCATTATTATGAAACTTTAACCTAGTAGTGAATGTTTTAAGGCATACCAGCCTTTTTATATACTATGTACACAAATCTAAAAAAAACCCATGTAAATACAGATAAGATACACTGTTGAAGTATCTGGCAAAGTCATACCTTCATCCGGTATAGAGGGGATAACTAACTCTGTTAGCTTTATTTTGTCCCATCAAAACTCAAACTACGTGTATGTTAATATTTACCACCTGTATGTGCTAAATATTTGTTGATAAAGACTATAGAACTGGACAACATTAGTCTTATTAAATCTGCCCTTTCCACACAGAGTTTCTTCTTAGATGAAATTCATTTGTCGTTTGGTCAAACAATAATTTAAAATTATAAAAGTTTTCAAAGAACTGCAACTATGAAAAATAACTATGCAACTCTACTAAATATACCATAAAAGGTTCACTTTAAAATAGCCTAAAATAAATAAATAAAAATGGATAAAATTAGCTGTCAAGTATCAATTTGTGTACTTGAATCATCAAGAAAATAGCAAACCGCTATTTAACAAGACCAATGTAATTATGATCTTGGGTTATTAAGGCTTGAAACAAAAATAAGAATATGTGCTAAAAAACCACGTCCACGGCATGATGGAAACTAAGATAGGACAATTGACCGGTGCTGCAGGGCATTTCACCTCTAAGACTGGATGGATTAACCAGGGAACTGACCAGTGCAGTTGATGTCTCCAACAGATACGCGAAAGGTAAAGTTGGGTTGGTGGGCTTGTCCCTCAGCTTTGAGTAGGTCATATACGGGGGTCTTTCCTACCCGAGTCCCATACTCTTGCAGTAAGCTGATAGGGGTCTTCCCGGGACTCAACGCCAGCATCTGCTCTACACTGCACAAATGAAGAAAAATAAAATATGAACATAGTTTGGATAATGGAAACATAACATAGAGGAATCTGCATTAAATATAGCGTGCATTTAGGTATACAGTGCAACAGAGCCATGGATTTTGTGTGTATTGCCCGGTAACATAATGAAGCCTGTTACTATAAAAAAAACTTAAGGAGAATGGGAGCACAGTTGTAATGAAGGCGCATTGTAGCTGAACACTGCATGCATTATAAAACATATATTGATGGGCAACAACTCCCCATACAGTATATTGCAGAAAAAGGAATAAATGAGTACTCATTGCAACTGAGGAAATGTACACAGATGCTTGACATAAATTACAATATCAAAATGCATTCTTTAAGAACTGAAAGTTACACTATGCAAGGTAGGGAGCATCCTGCAGCTGGTGATTATAGTATAAATGAGTTTGTAGTGTACAATGCAGCCTGTCACTACAATATCACATGTAAATATGAGAACACATTGCACATTGTTGGACTAGATTTTTTTGCATAAGATATACATTTTTGTATTGTGCCTGTGCACAAAAAATAAAATCTATACCCATACATCCAGAACATATTTTTTTGCCCATCTTCAACTTATGTCAGTTTATGCCTGGATAGGTGGTATTGGGGAAGGAAGAAGCGGGCAAACATAAAACAAATATAAAGTTAGGACGTGTTCACGTAATTGCGACCCAATAAGAAGTGGATACAGATACAATAGGAGTAGAATCTCATACTGGTGCAAATATGCGATAATGAGGATAACTATCAGCAGCATTATCTAGCCACTTCAGAGTGGCTGTTTGCAGACTGACCTCCAACTGAGCACTTTATTCATTAGCACCATTGCTATATTAGATTAAATTAATTAGCGTCCACCTATTTTGCACTACTTATTGTTTTTACCCTATGCACTGCTGTAGGAAAGAGAATTCCAATTTAATTTTTACATGTATAAACATATGATGGGATGTTGTAGTTATGTGCTTAATACGGTAAATGCAACTTTTGTTATTATTATTCTCTTGTGTTTCTGACCGCATTACTTTATTTGTACACAACAGAATGTATTAAGATGTGTTTTTATTACATTAGGTTGTGTACAAATAGGGTAAACTCAGTTCCGTGTGAACTAAAACATACACTTAAAGCTTGTGTATCCTACGTTTGTCTGATATAAATACACACACGAATATACCTGGAATGCGGAATACTCTTTGAGTTCACGTAACAAAATGTGTGTGACTCTACATACAAGTGAAAATAAGCGTTTCTTATGTGCGTCCAAGGGTCATATGCGTCCACCTCTGGATCATCCTAAAGCATGCAATGCACATAATATGAGGGGGGGGGGGGGGGGGGGGAGATCAAATTTAATTTTACATAAGAAGAGTGTGCGACGGGGAACATTAAGCAGGCTTATTGGACACAGTGTGGCAGGGTAGGGAGGGGGTTCATCATACATTCTGTCATTGCACATAAGATGACTGTGCGAGGGAGATCATTGTGCAGCCTGTCATTGCACTTAGTATGACTGTGAAAGGGGGTTCATCATGCAGGGTCTTGGACAGAGAGCTAGGATTATCATTCAGCCTGTCAATGCACATAGTATGAGTGTGCAAGGGGGATCATCATGCAGCCTGTCAATGCATAGTATGAGTGTGCAGGGGGGGGGGGGGTCATCATGCAGCCTGTCAATGCATAGTATGAGTGTGCAAGGGGGATCATCATGCAGCCTGTCAATGCATAGTATGAGTGTGCAAGGGGGGGGGGGTCATCATGCAGCCTGTCAATGCATAGTATGAGTGTGCAAGGGGATCATCATGCAGCCTGTCACTGCACTTAATATGACTATGCAAGGGGGTCATCAAGCTGACTCTTATTGAACATAGTGTGCTAGGGGGAGA